>NC_046288.1:48188861-48497611 GCF_004115265.2 Rhinolophus ferrumequinum | reverse complement strand
GATATACAGATAACCCTTATATTACTGACTATAAACATCTAGTTAAAGGCAGCTGCTACAAGGAGCTTCACTAGTGAATTCTTCCAAACATTCAAAGAAGATCTAATACTTGTCCTGCTCAAACTCTTCCAAAAAATTGAAGAAGAAACAGGACTCCATAACTCATTTTATGAGGACAACATTACCCTGACACCAAAACGTGGCAAGGATAACACAAAAAAGAAAATTACACACCAGTATCTCTCATGAATACTGATGCAAAAATCCTAAGCAAAATTCTAGCAAATCGAATGCAACAATACATTAAAAAGATTATTCATCACGAACAAGTGGGGTTTATCCCAGGGGCACAAATATGGTTCAACATACACAAATCCATCAATGTGATACATCACATAAACAAAATAAAGTACAAAAATCATATAATTATATCAATTGATGCAGAAAAAGCATTTGACAAAATACAACATCCATCTATGATTAAAATACTTAATAAAATAGGTATAGAAGGAAAATACCTTAATATAACAAAGACCATATATGACAAACTCTCAGCTAATCTCATTATTAACTGTGAAAAACTGAAGCCCTTTGCTCTACGTTCAGGAAAACGACAGGGCTGTCCCCTATCACCTCTGCTTTTCAACATGGTGTTGCAAATCCTCACCAGAGCAATCAGGCAAGACAAAGAAATAAAAGGCATCCAAATTGGGAATGAAGAAGTTAAATTGACACTGTTTGCAGATGACATAATGCTATATATAGAAAACCCTAAAGACTCCACCAGAAAGCCATTAGAAACAATAAACGAATACAGTAAAATGGTCAGCCACAAAATAAACATACAAAAGTCCATTGCATTCCTACATACAACATTGATATCTCAGAAAAAGAAATGAAAAAAAAACAAAAAAAAATCCTTTTGCAATTGCAATAAAAAGAATAAAATACCTAGGAATACACTTAACCAAGGATGTGAAAGACCCATATGCTGAAAACTATAAGACATTTTTAAAAGAAATAGAAGAAGACACAAAGAAATGTAAAGACATTCTGTGCTCATGGATTGGAAGACTCAACATAGTTAAAATGGCCATGTTACTCAAAGTAATATACAGATTTAATGCAATGCCCATTAAAATCCGAATGGCATTTTTTAAAGAAATAGAACAAAAAACCATCAGATTTGTTTGGAACCACCAAAGACCCTGAATAAACAAAGCAATCCTAAGAAAAAAGAACAATGCTGGAGGTATCACACTCCCTGATTTAAATTGTACTGCAGGCAACAATAATCAGAACGGCATGGTATTGGCAGAAAATCAGACACGTAGACCAATGGAGTAGAATTGAGAACCCAGAAATAAAACAACATAATTATGGAGAGATAATTTTTGACAAAGAAACCAAAAACTTACAATGTTGAAAATATAGCCTCTTCAATAAATGGTGCTGGCAGAATTGGAAAGCCATGTGCAAAAGAATGAAACTAGACTGTTATCTGTCACCATGTACCAAAATTAATACAAAATGGATAAACGACTTAAGCATAAGACTTGATACAATAAACTGCATAGAAGAAAACATAGGTACTAAACTTATGGACCTTTGTTTCAAAGAGCATTTTATGAATTTGACTCCAAAGGCAAGGGAAGTAAAAGGTAAAATAAATGCATGGGACTATATCAAATTTGAAAGCTTTTGCACAGCAAAAGAAACCATCAACAAAATAAAGAGTCAACCAACCAAATGGGAGAAGATTTTTGCAAACAGTGCCTCTGATAAGGGACTAATATCCAAAATATACAAGGAACTCATACAACTCAACAACAAAAAAACACACAACCCAATTGAAGAATGGGCAGAGGACCTCAAGAGACATTTCTACAAAGAGAACAAACAAATGGCAAATACACATATGAAAAAATGCTCAACATCACTAATCATCAGAGAAACGCAAATAAAAACCACAATGAGATATCACCTTATCCCGGTTAGAATGGCTATCATCAACAAGACAAACAGTAACAAGTGTTGGAGAGGCTGTGGAGAAAAAGGAACCCTCATACACTGTTGGTGGGAATGCAGATTGGTGCAGCTGCTATGGAAGGCAGTGTGGAGGTTCCTCAAAAAATTACGAATAGAATTACCATATGACCCAGCAATCCCTCTCCTAGGTATCTACCCAAAAAATACTGAAAACATTTATCCATAAAGACAAGTGTGCTCCAATGTTCATTGCAGCTTCATTTATGGTGCCATGACTGGAAACAACCAAAGTGTCGGTCGATAGATGAATGGATAAAGAAGTGGTATATATACCCAATGGAATACTATTTGGCGGTAAGAAAACATGAAATAGGACCATTTGTGACAACATGAATGGATCTTGAGATTATAATGCTAAGCGCAGTAAGTCAGACAGAAAAAGGAGAGAACCATATGATTTCACTGATATGTGATATATGAACCAAAAACAACAAAAGAACAAGACAAGCAAATGAGAAACAAAAACTCATAGACACAGACAATAGTGTAGTGGTTATCAGAGGGTAAGGGGGGAGGGAGGTGGTAGATGAGGGAAAAGGGGATCAAATATATGGTGATGGAAGGAGAACTGACTCTGGGTGGTGAACACACAATGTTATTTATAGATGATGTAATGTAGAATTGTATACCTGAAATTTATGTAACTTTACTAACAATTGTCACCCCAGTAAACTTTAATTGAAAAAAAAAAAAAGAATGACACACCTTAAAAAAAAGTTTTATACATTTCAATAAACATCAGATCTTATAGGGTATGCTGTAGAGTTTTGCAGTTAGATTAAGAAGTCACAGTAGGAAAAAAATGAAAGAAGTAAGGAAAACACTTTTGCCAATAAGAGTGAAAAGAAGAGAAGATCAATGAGATGGCTTCTTAATCTTCTAAATTCTTTTCTTATCAGAAAGTATAAATAAGTCATAGTCCTTAGTATAAAGACTTTATTTTGTGGCAAATGTTAAGCACTGGACAACATTCAGTTTGATTTAAAAGCATTACTGAGTGTGTATTATTTACAAGGCACTATGTTATGTGGTATAAGAAATGGAAAGGATATGACAAACACATTTGGGAACATAAAACAAACGTTTTATCAATCTAATGCCAGGTAGTGAAATAACTGGGGACTGTCCAAGGTCATTCATTGGAAACAGAGATTGTCGTGGGGCAGGGACTCACAGAATGCTCCATGTTGATAATGCCATTTAATAGAAGATCAGAGGAATGGATTACACTGAGAGTGGAGAGAGTGGTCATTTCAAACCAGCAGTGTAAGTGAAAGGGCATGAAAGCAGGAGGGAATGAAAGAGGTGTGCACGAAAGGCAGAAATAGACATTATTATATTTTCACCTTCTACTTTCCGGGAAGCTTTGATTAGTCACTCTTTTTCTTATATTACTTTAAACCCAATCTAAGGAGAAATTAAATAGTAATATAATAGCTAGTATAATTAACTCCACTAGTGGCAAGGTTTTCCAAAGCAAGATATGAAATCATTCCAATAAACATTTCTGGAAAGAGCAACAGTGAGGTTTAAAAACCCAAACCAGAATTACTTTGTTGGAAGTTGTAAGATACTGACAAAAAGGAATTTCTGTCTATATCAAAAGGAATGAAACCTGATTATGCTAATGAAAAACTGCAATTTCTGTTCCTACTGCTATTGCTGGATATTTAATAATTATATTTCACATATTTTTTTTCAATTAAGATAGACACTTTTTGATGTTTCAGTGGGGCATAAAAACAAAATGAGGGTTTCTTTACGCTCTTGTGTGATAAAGGTTGTCTCTAAGGAAATTATTGCTGCTATTGTACATAGTTTATATCTTTTTAACTCTTGAAAAGTACTTTACAATCATTTTATTAGTCCTATAGGAAAATAAATTATATAAGGTACACTAGTATTATTTCCTCATTTAAAAATGAGAATTTGCTGCAGTAGACTGAAGCAGCACTATTTATAGTCTACTTTTAGGGTCTAGAGTAGTGGTTTATAGACAAAAGAAGTAAATTGTCACTTTAGATTAATAATTTTAAGTCACAACCTGCTGTAATACATTGTGATATATTATTAATGATAAAATAATGATAAACTATTTTTACTGGGACATTGAAAGTGTTCAAAGTGCAACTCCTGCTGTTCAACAAGGTTGGATGGCTTCCTGTGGCTAACCATTGGCCCATGGCTGCCTGTGTCCCTTTTATTCCCAGTTACTCTGTTAGAACACCTCTATTTAAACAGGCCTGAATCTGAGAGGAAGTTACAGTCCTCAGAAAGTTAGTCTATAAATATATATATATGAAGAATGTCTGTTTCTCTATCTACTACCAAATATCTAATTTTGGGCTTTTTGAGGATTGCTACAAAGTATGAAAAAGTCAAACCATAGCCTGTGTAGATTATTAAAGAACAAGATCAGACCTCTTATAATATAGAGAGTGACTTTCTTGTCATCTACACTCCTGATGAGAGGCCCTTTAGGTCCTGTCACCCACTCCTCCCTGTCCACAGAACAAACTCATACCTCATCATATGGATCCATGGATTCAGAAATATTTTATTTATGTTCAGAGTATTTGATATTTAATTTAATATTTAATTAAATATTCAGGAATATTTAATTAGCACCAAAGTGATGCCAGGTACCACTCTAGACATTTAGTGTTAAGATCCAGCACTTAGCAAGTACGCGATCTAAAAGAAGAGACAGGATTTAAACAAGTAAATCAGTAGATGACTATATGCATTAAAATGTTCACGAGTCCTCTTAAGGAAAAAGGAGAGAAGAAATATTAGCATGGAGTCCCTACTTTAGATTATTTGTGGAAGACCTCGCCATGTAATATGGGTTTAAGCTGAGGTCTGAAGGATGAGAAGGATCCAGTCATTTCAAAGTAGACTGAAGACTCTTAAACTCAGAAGCAACAGTTGTGGATGCCATGAGGTAGGAGAAGCTTGACAGTCTGCAGGCTATGAAAAAAGGGTATTGTATGGGGAGAATGGACTATGAAAGGGAGATCTGAAAACCAGCAGAGCCAGATCCTGCAGCAGTACCATGCCAGTCAATGTAAGGCGTTTATTCTGTTTCTGTGGGAAGTTATGCTAGGGTTCTAATCAAAGGGGCTACACTATCTGTTTAAATTTTAAAACATTTATCCACTTAACAACAACAAAAAGCAGTTTTTAAAAAAGCAAAGGAATTTAATGACATTCCTCTAAAGAAGATACACAGATGGCCAATAAACATATGAAAAGGTGTTCAATATCACTAATCATTAGGAAAATACAAATCAAAATCATAATGACAATGACATACTACTTTATGTCTATTAAGATGGTTATCATCCAAAAAACAAAACAAAAGAAAGCAAATGTTGGCAAGGCTATGGAGATACTAGAACCCTTGTGCATTGCTGTTGAGAATTTAAAATGGTTCAGCCACTGTGGAAAACAGTATGGCAGTTTCTCAAAAATATCATAGAATTATCATATGACCTGGTTAATTCTACTTCTGGGTATATGCCCAGAAGAAATGAAAGCAGGAACTCGAACAGATACTTGCATAATTTTATACCAATTTCATAGCTGCGTTATTCACAGTAGTCAAATGTCCACGAATAAAAAAATGTGGTATATACATACAATGGAATATTTTTCACCTTTGAAAAAGAAGGAAATTCTGAAACGTGGTACACCATGGATGAAACTTGAACACATTATGCTCAGTGAATTAAGCCAGACACACAAAAAAACGAATATTGTACAACTCTACTTATATTAGGTACCAAGACTAGGCAAAATCATACAGACAGAAAAGAGATTGGAGGCTCCTAGAAGATGATGGGAGGAGGAAATCATTGTTTAATATAGTTTCAGTTTGGGAAGATGAAAAAGTTCTGTAAATGGATGGTGGTGATTCGACAACAATATGAATGTACTTAATGTTACTGAACTGTGCACTTAAAATAGTTAAAATGGTATTTTTCACATTATGTATATTTTGCCACAATAAGAAAAGGTAGTTTCTGAAGCAAACTCCAGATTTTTTATGAGGTCAAGAATAGTAACTGTATCATTCCAATTGTAACTTTATAGAATTTTTTTTTGATCAGTTGCTATATTAAGTACTGTCTGCCAGTTTACTATCTCTTTGTGCCATGTTAAAGATATATATGTGCATATATATATTTAATTTTGAATATTTCTAACTTGTTCTTGATTAATCAAGAGGTTTTTTTATAACCGTTTTAGGAACTCAAACTATACTTATTTTAACTATTTACTTTTTTCATTTCACTAGGAATTTCTTCTCTCATTTACTGAGTTTGTGAGCTATGTTTTGTTCTTTTGTTAATTCTGTACCTTTTTTTTGAAATATTCATTTTGCAAATTTATTTTGAATGGGAAATGGGTTTTAGTTTATTTTGGAAATTTATTTTCCTTCCTCTTTGCCCCACTTCACAACTGGATATTTTTGTGTCACTTCAGTTTAAGATTTGAGGGACCCCAGTTTTAAATAACATTTTATTTTGCTGATTTTAACCTTTCCAACTCATAGAAAACTTCCTAGACAGTCCCAGAGTGGGCGTGTCTCTCTGTAGTGCCACTTTTTCTGCTTTCAAACTTCTCTCCAGGCAAAGAGCTCTTCAAAGACCACAGCTCTGGGCAGTTTTCCCACCTATATTTAGCCTCTAGCATTTGAGAAGCCCTGCCCTAGACCTACTTCCATGCATTTATCTTTATAACAGATCCCTAACCCAAGTAGGCCCTCAACTTGGGTGATTTGAGCCCCTGGTTACTTCAGGAGTGAACTCTCAGAAAACCATTGACCATTTCTGTCTCTGGATTCCAGAGACTCAGTTCATCTCAATGTGTCTTTATTTCTTTTCTGGTACATGTAAATGTTTTTAAATGTTTTTTTGTGTGTTCTTGTTTTTCAAACATGTTGGGCAATTTGTAGTTTTTAAAACCTTTATGTTCATCACATAGAAAAATCTGGAAGTATATACAGAAAACCATAATGTTAATAGTGCTTATCTCTAGTTATAGCACCTAGATTCCTATGTCTTTCAGTGACCAATGCCCTTCCACTTTCAGAGACTTCTGGGAAAGGAAATAATAGAAACATTGTAGGACTATGTAGTTCCTGACTTTCACCATCCAGTCTGATAGGCATAAATTACAAGATTTTAAAAACTTTGTCTTCAGGACATTCATACAGGAGAACAACAGTAACCACTTCTCCAACTGTGTCAGGATTTTGTTAGGTAAGTCAAGGACTTTTTAATTCTCTGCTTCTGTTGCTTTCTCCTCCCATTTTTGCCTTCTCTCATTCTCATTTTTTTTTCTTGCTTTGTTTTAGTTTTTATGTCAAAAATAAAGGGAAAAATGTAAATGAGTTTACCACGAGGTAGCCAGAAAAATAATTAAAGAAAATTCAACAAACAAGAATAGTGACCATACGTACAATAAGATCTTTATTTCCTAGATCTGGGTTCCCATATTGGAGCTATAGACTGACTGAAGAGAGGGATTTCAGAGAAAAGAAAAACCCCTCTGTCCTGAGAGAAACCAAGATGGACGGACCCTCTATCAAAGCCAAAGCTATTGAGTTAGTTTTACATAAAACATTTTGGAGGTACGGAACAGGCCAGGGGCAGCATAAAGAGACAAAAGTTGTTAAAACCAAGAGCTACTTAAAGTGTAAAAGCACTAGGATTGGGTGATGGGTTGAATATTGTAAGACAAGAAATCAGCAAGGGATAAAATGACCACTACATATTTGGCAATTATTTTGGAATGGAATGAAATTGATAGGAATGGATACAGGAAGATTTTTTTTTTTTTTTAAAGAGTGTACAAGTATGTGATATAGTTGAGAATTTCTCTCTGAGCCAGATTTGACTGGGACCTTCTTTAAGTGCTGTAGCGTGGAGATTCTATGATATATCAGGAAAAGCGTGTCCCTATTTATCATTGAAAGTGGTTTTTAAAATTGAAAGTAAGAGGGTCAGAGGACCTAAATTCAAGAAAAAGCTCTACCGTGTAAAATCTCCATATCTCACCTAAATTTTCTGAGCCTTGTTCTAAAAATACATAAATCAATAAAAGGCAATTATGTTACTTATTTTAATGTTTTCACAATGTTTCTGTGAAAATTGAATGAGGTAAAAAACTTCATTCACAACTATGATCTTAGTTATCATTGGCACTGTTATTATCATGCTCTCCCCATGCTTTTCCTACCTTCTTTTTCCCTTGCGTGATTAATACTGCCTATGTGTTCTGGGGGGAAAAAAGGGAGAGAAAGAGAGCGAGAGAGAGAGAGAGAAAACGTCTGGGGAAAAGGTTATGGATATATGTATATTTCTTTATGAATAGTAAATTTCGCATAGTAAAGTACAGTTTGCCTAAGTAGGAAGAGAAAAGTTAGTGTTTTTGTTGTTGTTTTTAAATGGCAAGAAATTAGGGAAATAATATATTACTTTGATTATATAATAAGAATTTTTTTAAAAAATCAACAGAGGATCAACTTGTAAAAATTCTTGACCACCAAAAATGTCTAACAAAAGGTTGATATACACTATTTTGCTATTCCTATTTATCTCATTTCCTCTCTCATAATTGTCGAATATTTTAAAGAACAGTTCATGCATTAACTGTATCATTTACTAACTTCTTGTCTTCAGGAAAAAAAAAATGATTGAAATTCATCCTGAGATAAGCAGCTAAAACTGGAAATGCCCAGTTCGTAGTTGTTTTCCTTCCAAGACAGAGATAGCAAATAAATTTAGAATGATTTGAGAATCTCTGATAAATATAAAACAGTCGGTTCTCCATGGTTTATCTGTCAGTTTTTTGCTTCAATAATGCCTCATGAAAACCACACAAAAATTCAGTGGCATTTTTCTCATGCGTACAGGTCTGCAGTTCCATAGCAATATAACTCATCTAGACAAGGTAGGTTTGCTAGCTCTGGTTCAGGCTGAAGGTCAGCTCGGTTTGGCTCCAGACCGCAGTTCAGTTCAACTCCATTTCACATGTGTTTATTTGAGCTTCATGTAAAGAGGCAATGGCTCCTCTTCTCTTATCATGATAGATCACTGGAGCACAAGACAAACACATTTGAAACTGACAAACACATTTGAAACTGACACTTGTGTCCCCACTGCCAATCATCTCACTGGCCAAGTAAAGTCACATGGCCAACCCCAACATCAATGGATTAGTGAAGACCACTCTACAGTGGTAAAAGGGGGGACTGAATATTTGCCAAATATAGTCCACACTGAACGTCTTGGTTGCAACATTTTTGCTTTTATTGTGTGAAAACAATAACTCTTGTAACTTTGTGTCAGTCTGTAAATCATAAAATGAAGCCTTGGTATAATATAAATATGGTGTCAATGTAAGATCTATTTTGAAAACTAAGGAAATCTGGTCCTAGCCCATAGGTAGTAAAATGGTGTTCCAATTAAAAGATGTTTCGGACATAGGTACTAAACTTATGGACCTTGGGTTCAAAGAGCATCTTATGAATTTGACTCCAAAGACAAGGGAAGTAAAAGTTAAAATAAATGAATGGGACTGTATCAAACTTAAAAGCTTCTGCACAGCAAAAGAAACCATCGACAAAATAAAGAGGCCATCAACTGAATGGGAGAAGATTTTTGCAAACAGTGCCTCTGATAAGGGGTTAATATCCAAAATATACAAGGAACTCATACAACTCAACAACAACAGAAAAACAAGCAAACAAATAACCCAATTGAAAAATGGGCAGAGGAGCTGAAGAGACATTTCTACAAAGAGGACATACAAATGGCAAATAGACATATGAAAAAATGCTCAACATCACTAATCATCAGAGAAATGCAAATAAAAACAATGAGATATCACCTCACCCCAGTTAGAATGGCTATCATCAACAAGACACAGTAACAAGTGTTGGAGAGGCTGTGGAGATAAAAGAACCCTCATACACTGTTGGTGGGAATGCAGACTGGTGCAGCCGCTATGGAAGGCAGTGTGGAGGTTCCTCAAATAATTACGAATAGAATTACCATATGACCCAGCAATCCCTCTCCTGAGTATCTACCCAAAAAATCTGAAATCATTTATCCATAAAGACAAGTGTGCTCCAATGTTCATTGCAGCTTTATTTACAGTGGCCAAGACATGGAAACAACCAAAATGTCCTTCAATAGATGAATGGATAAAGCAGTTGTAGTATATATACACAATGGAATACTATATGGTGGTAAGAAAAGAGGAAATAAGACCATTAGTGAAAATACAGATGGATATTGCTAAGCGAAATAAGTCAGACAGAAAAAGCAGAGAACCATATGATTTCACTGATATGTGGTATATAAACCAAAAACAACAAAAGAACAAGACAAACAAATGAGAAAAAAAAACTCATAGACACAGACAATAGTTTAGTGGTTACCAGAGGGTAAAGGGGGAGGGGGTGGTAGATGACGGTAAAGGGGATCAAATATTTGGTGATGAAAGGACAACTGACTCTGGGTGGTGAGCACACAATGGGATTTATAGATGATGTAACACAGAATTATATACCTGAAATTTATGTAACTTTACTAACAATTGTCACCCCAATAAACTTTAATTTAAAAAAAAAAGATGTTTCGGAAGATAATAATTTTGTTTTATATTTTTATATTCCATCAAAAGTGTATATCAAGAAAATATCCAGATATTTTAACATTTTGAATTATGTGTATATTGTCCTCTAATGCATGTGAAATTAATATTACATTGATGTATAATAAATGAAAAAATATTTCATTACATGGTCCACAGTTGGCCTGTGGGGTTAATTGTCACAGGAGGTCACTGAATCAAATACTGTGGCTAGAATTTTGAAAGCTGTTGGAAAATGTTATGATGACTAATGGCATTCATTATTATTCATGTCAAGTGCCAGGTAATGAGCTCTCCCACTTGAGGCTCTGACTGATCACCTCAGGGGGTCAATGGAACCATCCCCTCTGTGTAGATAAACAACAGACCATTCATGTGGGGACATCCATAAGCTTACAACACAAATAAAACCCAGTTTAGAGACCTCCAAAACTCATATCATGCCTCAACATTTCAATGTGGTAGAAACAATCCCATATCTTACTATCAAAACTGATTTTGTTATTATATATTTATCCCAATTGGTTTTGATCACTCTGAAATGAAATAAAATTGAAATTGGAGCTATTTCTCAATTGTATAGAAACAGATAATTCATTTTCAATGCAGAATTCCAAGCTAAATCTTAAACTGTCAAAGAAAAACAAATATCATTGTTTTTCCTTATACTTTCTTATTTTAAGAGAGCTTCTCTACCCTAGAAGGCACGGAATGGGAAGGATTGAAGAGACTGATATTTCATTTTCTCCCATTTTTCCTTGTTCCCCAGTAAATTCTCCACTCCCCAAGGAAATGCAGAAAAACTGCAAATGCTAATATGAGTCTTCAAGTTAATAATACATCATTTCTCCATTTGCATTGTGCAGTGAAAAAATAGAAATGAGTTAAGTAAGATAGAGATAAGTTTCCAGTTTCTTCTAAATTGTTTTTTCAATATTGTTTTTATTCTTTTTTGTATTTTTAAAGATTGTATTTTAGCAGAACAACAGATATATTTGGTTTTTAATACAAATAGAAAATTTGCCCATAGCCAAAATACACATGTTGTGGGAAATTTTCTGCTACTTTGAATTATATAAGCACTTATTATCTACCTTAATCAAAGGCACACACATCTTTAAATCAGTTTTATTTTAATAAAAGTGTTTTCATGGGTGTGGCAATAATTCCATATATATATATATATATATATGCACACACATATATATATATGCACACATATGTATATGTATGTATGTAATATTTCAAGTATTTTTAACCATTTATCATTATCAATAATTTCATGAAGAGACAAAGGATAATAAATAGTTCAAATGATAAAGGTTTGCAGTAAATTATGAAGGAAACAAGACAAATAAAAGAAAGATTGAGGAGGTCTCTAGTCTTAGGGGAAATACAAAATACAAAGCAGAGATAAAGTCAGGTCACAAAAACTAAAACTGATGTATACCTGGAAGTCTGTGAAGACTCACAAGTCTATTCTTAGGAATATGTAAATAATTATATATATGTGATTATTTGTTGTTTCTTGTTTTTCAGATGCAGTACAAAAGACTTTACATTTTAAAACCTTGGTAGAATTTTTTTCTAGTTATATATTCCAAGCTGTTAAGTTACTTTTATGTGACAATATAGAAACCTGTTAGGAATAGTAGTTAAATGTATTATATTAGTTTTTTAAAAGTAGAAGGAAACATAGTACTCATAATTCAAATTTGTATTGGAATATAGTAGATGCTTGCCATTTAAACCAATCTATTTTATTATCCAAGTGATCACAAAACTCCATGGCTTAAAGGAGCTGATGAGTTTTCTGAGACATAATTTTAATAAATGGGATGTAGTGCCACCAGTAAGTGAGTTACCAAGCTGGTGGCTGTATATTTAGGTGACATTGCCTGGGAGTGCCAAATAAGTTGCAGGTTTAAGTCACAGGAGTCCTTTGCTGCAGAAAAGTGACTGACAGAACTGGAATATGAAAAAAGTATCTTCTCCCCTATTCACACCCTCAATATACAGCCTATTTCTTCCCATCCTCTCAATCAGAAGTCAGCTGAGAAGGAAGTTTAGGGAGAACACTTTGTAAAGACCCAGCCTCAACGTCACAGAAAGAGTGTGAATTGTGTATTTGGAGATATCAGGTAAATAATATCCCCACAACTCTATTTGTTTCTGTGAAGAAGAAAAAAAAAAACAACACATTACTAATATTACAGATATAGGAAGTGAATACATGTAAAAAAGTAATGGTATTCAAAAGTGTATGATTTAATAATGTCTTCCTTAACAAAATTATACCACTGTTTCTGCTTCATATTGTACGTAGAGCATCCACAAACATTGTTACTCATTCTTGAGATAAAAATGACTCTTGGACTTAATTTATAGTCATTTTTACTTTCATTGTTCTTAAAGTTTTTAAACTACTTGTCAGGCTCTGATTTGCCACCAAATGTACAAAAAATAATTTTTTGACATTTGGAAGTGAATTATATCTTCCTTATCTACCTATTGCTTCAAGCTTTATAATTAAAAGAATTTTCAAAATATATATTTTGAAACATAATCGTTGAGTATGATTTATCTATGAGTAGCTAAAGTGTGCCTAAGACTTCAAGGATGGTTCAACATATGCAAATCCATCAATGTGATACATCACATAAACAAAATAAAGGACAAAAATCATATGATTATATCAATTGATGCAGAAAAAGCATTTAACAAGATACAACATTCATTTATGATTAAAACACTTCATAAAATAGGTATAGAAGGAAAACACCTTAACATAATAAAGGCCATATATGACAAACCCTCAGCTAACAATATAATTAATGGTGAAAAACAGAAGCCCTTTGCTCTACGTTCAGGAACATGACAGGGCTGTCCCCTATCACCTCTGCTTTTCAACACAGTGTTGGAAGTCCTCGCCAGAGCAATCAAGCAAGAGAAAGAAATAAAAGGCATCCAAATTGGGAATGAAGAAGCTAAATTATCACTCCTTGCAGATGACATGATGCTACATATAGAAAACCCTAAAGACTCCACCAAAAAGCTATTAGAAACAATAAATGAATACAGTAAAGTTGCCAGCTACAAAATCAATGTACAAAAGTCCAATGCATTCCTATATACTAAAAATGAAATCTCAGAAAAAGAAAAAAGAAACAAAAAACAAAAAAATAACCAGTTGCTTTTGCACTTGCAACAAAAAGAATAAAATACCTAGGAGTAAACTAAACCAAGGATGTGAAAGACCTATATGCTGAAAACTATAAGACATTTTTAAAAGAAATTGAAAGACACAAAGAAATGGAAAGACATCCCATGCTCATAGATTGGAAGAATCAACATAGTTAAAAATGGCCGTATTACCCAAAGCAATATACAGATTTAATGCAATCCCCATCACAATCCCAATGGCATTTTTTAAAGAAATTAAACAAAAAATTATCAGATTTGTTTGGAAACACAAAAGAACCCGAATAGCCAAAGCAATCCTAAGAAAAAAGAACAATGCTAGAGGTATCACACTCCCTGACTTTAGCTTGTACTGAAGGGCAACAATAATCAAAACAGCATGATATTGGCAGAAAATCAGACACATAGACAATGGAATAAAATTGAGAACCCAGAAATAAAACCACATATATATGGACAAGTAATTTTTGATAAAGAAGCCAAAAACATACAATGGAGAAAAGACAGCTTCTTCAATAAATGGTGCAGGCAGAGTTGGAAAGCCACGTGCAAAAGAGTGAAACTGCACTGCTATCTGTCACCATATACCAAAATTAATTCAAAATGGATCAAAGACTTAAGCATAAGACCTGAAACAATAAACTGCATAGAAGAAAACATAGGTACTAAATTTTTGGGCCTTGGGTTCAAAGACCATTTTTTGAATTTGACTCCAAAGGCAAGAGAAGTAAAAGTTAAAATAAATGAATGGGACTATATCAAATTTAAAATCTTCTGCACAGCAAAAGAAACCATCACAAAATTAAGAAGCCACCAACTGAATGGGAGAAGATTTTTGCAAACAGTGCCTCCAATAATGGGCTAATATGCAAAATATACAAGGAACTCATACAACTCATCAACAAAAAAACAAACAACCCAATTGAAAAATGGGCAGAGGACTTGAAGAGACATTTCTCTAAAGAGGACATACAAATGGCAAATACACATATGAAAAAATGCTCAACATCACTAATCATCAGAGAAATGCAAATGAAAACAACAATGAGATATCACCTCACCCCAGTTAAAATGGCTATCATCAACAAGAAATAGTTACAAGTGTTGGAGAGGCTGTGGAGAAAAAGGAACCCTCATACACTGTTGGTGGGAATGCAGACTGGTGCAGCCACTATGGAAGGCAGTACGGAGGTTCCTCAAAAAATTATGAGTAGAATTACCATGTGACCCAGCAATCCCTCTCCTGAGTATCTACCCAAAAAATACTGAAAACATTTATCCATAAAGACACGTGTGCTCCAATGTTCATTGCAGCTTTATTTATGGTGGCCAAGACATGGAAACAACTAAAGTGTCGTTCGATAGATGAATGGATAAAGAAGTTATGGTACATATACACAATGGAATACTATTTGGCGGTAAGAAAATATGAAATAGGACCATTTATGACAACATGGTTGGATCTTGAGATTATAAGGCTAAGCGAAATAAGTCAGGCAGAAAAAGTAGAGATCCATATGATTTCACTGATATGTGGTATATAAACCAAAAACAACAAAAGAACAAGACAAGCAAATGAGAAACAAAAACTCATAGACACAGAGTTTAGCAGTTACCAGAGGGTAACGGTGGAGGGGTGGTAGATGAGGGAAAAGGGGATCAAATATATGGTGATGGAGGAGAACTGACTCTTGGTGGTGAACAGAAAATTTGATTCATAGATGATGTAATACAGAATTGTATACCTGAAATCTATATAACTTTACTAAAAATTGTCACCCCAGTAAACTTTATTTGAAAAAAAGATTTCACTAGATGTTATGAGGAAAAAAGGACCCATTAATACCAAAAAAATAAATAAGTAAAAATTGTTGCTTTCAAAAAGTTTCTGTTCCAGTTAGTTAGGCAATGAGAGCCATTACAAAGGAGTCTTCGATAAAAATACTAAGCAATTATAATAGTTAATACTTATTGAGTGTTTACAATATGCTGATCATTAAGTTTTGCATATATAATAAATCTTCACATTTATCCTTTGAGATAAAGTTTGGAATTATGTATATGATGAATCTGAAGCCCTAAAAAGATTGAAGTACTTGCTTAAGTCATGCAGCTAACACCTAGGCCAGCTTGGTTAAGTGTGGAAGCTGTCTGAACTAGAAATCTTCTTAAACATTGTGTTACATATTCCTCTGAGAACTTAGAAAAGAGTGTCAATGATATGATAATAGGTCATGACGGTTTTATGGAACTTTCAAGGATGATGTGGTATTTTGAGAGTGGAGAACATTCCAGACAGTCCCTCTAAGGGGATAGTGGTGTGAAGAGGTCAGGACTTGGGAAAAAAAATAATTAGATCAGTCAGACTGAAAGAGACAGTGAATAAAAGAGAACCATGAACTTGGACAGACTGGCGAAAATCGTGAATGCTGACCTAAAGACTTCTTTTTATTTTATTTTTTATCTTGAAAGCGATGAGAACAATAGAGGAGATGGAACAGTATGAAACAGAAACCACATACAACAACAGTCCTTCTAGGTTTCTTTCAGCAGCGATGTTAAAAAAGGAAATTAAGGTATTTCAACCTAAGGAATTATCCAGGAAGAGAGACCCCAAGAAATAACAAGCAGCAAAAATTAAGGCTGAGAAAAATATGTCATACAAAAATGAGCTACTTTGGATGTGGTGAATACTTTTTTTTTAAACCTACTGCAGCCCCAAGGCCAGCAGTCAGGAGGAACAAAGCCTTGGGTTCAAAAGTCCCCATGCAATTTCCATCTTCAAAATTCTGTCAAACTGAACTGAAACTATTTTTATCCAAATCCTCCTAAGATTTTAGGTAGCCTCCAGCTATGCTGAACCACTTTTCACACAGTTTCAAAATTCCCATTCCTTTTATATCTAAAATATGGGTTTGCCTTATCTTAAAACACATGTGCATGCATGCATACTCATTCCACACAACAAAAGTCAATGGAAAAGAAAAGTTAACAAAAATCTTCAAGAATATCAGAAAATATTTACTTCATATCCTGGTGTGGGGGCCTTATTCACATTTATATCACTAGTTTGTTCTTCCATAGAAATGACCTTAAAAACAGGGACATGTTATAAAGCTCTATGCTAAAACACATTTTAATTGACTATAAATTTAGAATGACTCCACTTTAAACCATTTTAGGATTTTTTAAAAGTCTGATGTATTTTTCATCAGTTAGCACTTTACAGCTAGACAATCCATCCTGCCTTATTTAGTCACATGTGTGATGACTGGTAATAAAACTATTTATAATTACAATAACAGCAAAAGGTTCCCTACTTCTACCAAAAATTTTAGCTGCCTCAATCCATATTTCCATGTGAAAAAGGACATTTGCATGATTAAATCTGAGAACCACATTTTAGTCATTTTACAAATGTTCACCAAGAATACTTTAAATGTATGTGTTAAGTGCAAAATATTTTTAGAAGATGGTGTTGAAAATACAGTGAGTGACTGATGCCAGAAAAAAAGTTTAACTTTATGAAAATTCAAATTTTCAATATATTTTATCTACTTTGAATTTATTTTCAGATAGTTGGTTGAGGCATTATTGAAAGCAAATAGAAGTTACACTCTAAAAGCATGGCTACCCAATTGAACTTTGTAGTTAATAGAAACGTTTTTTATCTGTGTTGACACACTTATTATAAGTATTGATCATTTGAAATGTGGCGTGTGTGGCTGAGAAATTAAATTTTAAATTTTATTTAATTTTAAATAAGTTTACGTTAGGTAACCTCATGAAGTCAGTAGCTAATGTATTAGAAAGTACAATCTCAAATCTGCTAGTAGTTGAAATATATTATCAGTGTATCACCTTTTTGACAAATAGGTGTTATTGCTTGTGTATTTTGTGCATTATCAATGAATCGATAAATCTAAAACACAAAGGAAACAACATAATAACACATTCATATATATTTGTATATATGTACTCATACATATATATCTATCAATATCTATATACAAGCTTAAAACAAATAATATAATTAAAATTCCTTGCTGCTGAATAAGAAGAAAATCTTGCAACCAGATGGTCACATCTAACAGGTGAGCTCTGTTTCTCCAAAGAAAGATCTCAACTAAATGTTTGATTTTGGGGGAATCTACACAAAAGGAATTTAATACTTACTAATATATCAACATATTTCCATACATTCCCTATCAGTTTGGAGCTTTAGAAATGAACCATTCACTTCTTTTCTGGCTAATGTCATTGAAAAGAGTCTCTCTCTCTCTCTCTCTCTGTCTCTCTCTCTCTATATATATATATACATATATATATATATATACACATATATATATATATATATATATATACACACACACACGTTTATTTTAATTGGTTAAATATACGTTCTTCAAACACCCTACCTCTGTGTGTCTTTTCAGTGTCTTAAAAATATCCTCAAGACCTATTTCTTTTACTAGCCCTATTTAATGTACAGTTATAGCTGTTACTGCTGGATGCGTGGCCTCACACAACATAATAAAGAAATTGTAGCTGTCACATAAAATTATTTACCCCCTATCTTTCCAAGAAGACTTACTTTTATGGGGCTATTACTGCCTATACCCCTTTCTTGGTTTTCCCCCCATTTCAATTGATTTTAGATGTTTTGTTATTTCTCCCTCTCTAATGTATTACCTACTTGATTCAAATATGTAGGTGGTATATTTTTAAGTGAATCGATAATGAAGTAGTTGAGGGCACAATCCTCATCACCGTCTTCCTGCTATTATTATTAGACTCCCAAGGGCCAACTGTGCAGTGAACCATGGTAATGAGGTTGATAGTTCATGAAGGAGCTGATGTGACAAATTGCCAACCTGCTGCAGGGACAGCCTCCAGAAACCCTCCAGAAGGCCAATGTTATTCTAATTTTCATCCAGTTTTGCTCTCCTTCTAAATGTGCCAGTAGTAAAACAGTACTTCAATGGCAGAGTCCCCACCTTATACCCCTTGCAAAAGAGAGCTCCTGGTGTCATGTACATTTATAATCCCCTTTTCAAATTGACATGCTCTCAGGATGAACTGAATCAGCATTTGTCATACATTTTAAAGTACAAATGGATGTTCCATTGTTCACGCCTTAGTTTGGAGGCATTTGTGAAAACAAGTATGTTCATTTAATGCTGTTCTGGATCCATAAGAACTTCTTACATCTATTATTTTCTCTCTCGATAGTCACATCAACTGACTTTTGTTATATTTTCTCATATTTGAAGGAAACCCTTGCAGGCATCTTTTTATTCCTTTTCCCTGCTTGAGTCTGTAATCTGGAAAAGAAGGTAAAACTCTTAGCTTATTGAAAGATAAGTATTACTCAAGTACTATTGAAGCAGGTGAATGTCTTTTTAGATTTAAAAACAAACAGATTTTTTACTTTGATCTCTTCACCTTATCTTAAAGGTATTTTTTTTTCTTCACAAAATTGTTATTGTTAGCAAGGGAACAATGAGAATGAATCATTTCTGACTTTTAGGGAGAATTTTAGCCTGATTGCACTGTCTGTGAAGCTAGCCTTTTATTAGACATTTATAAGCATTTTAAATAAAGTTTACACTTAAGAGAATGGTTCCCAACCACCGCTGGCTTGTCCTGCAAAGAGGTGGCTGGACATCATGAGCTCAATTTACACAGTGAAATTAAAAGGTTCTTAGAGGCCGAGGTGCCAAAATAGTTTTATTTAGTACCCGAGATGCTTCTAAAATTCTTGTTTTTGATTGATACCCTCCCAAGCTTAATAGAAATTTATTTTATAAATTGGAACTCTACTTCTTCAGCCCCTAGTTTCCAGCTTCTGTGAATCATACAGAATAGAGCTTTGTTTCCTAACCATAAGGGAACCAATTTTCTAATCACCACATAAATCAGTCACCTCAGGCCCATACATTTTGAACCTATGTTGTTTCACCTTGCATTTCACCATGTAAAACACTGAAATTATTCTCCTGACATTTCTTAGGCACATGTTTTGTCTCCTTATGTAAACTCCTTGGCACGTGTTTTGTCTTCTTATGTAAACTCCTTGAGGCCAATGCAAATGTGACGCTTTTTGTCAGACCCTGGCTATAAAGTCAATGCTGATTAATCGTGACCTGTATGTTATCACTTGCTCTTATTATTCACTCTGGGAATCTAATCATCTTGCAGGTTATTACTAGGATGAACCACTTTTTACTTCACAATGCTCAGAGCTTACAAATCAGCAGTCCCCTAACTAGATTTAACCGCTAGACTTGTTTTAATTGGTCAGTGAAGTGATATTAAAACATTAAAGCTTAAATGCTTTTAGGAAGGACATTTCCAGTTTTATTCAGCCCATTTTGCTCTTTGCTCTCTCACACTACAATAATCGACTCTTCAGCCAGAGAATATATGTGAGTTTGAGACCCTCCTCATATTTATTTTTTTGCTCCATGTGCTTCCTTCATTCATTAAACATCTATCTGTTGAGTTTCAATAGAAGCCAGGTACTGTTCCAAAAACAGGTAAACAGACACAAATCTCTCTCTTCACGGAGTTTATGTTCTGGGGAGCTGCACTGTGGGATCTGATAATTTCTCACTAAATATTTGGGGGGAAAATGAATATAAAGTAGTCGTATTAGTCCAGGTCTTCTGAGAAGCAGATACCAAGAGGAGATTAAACATGCACAAGAATTTTATTAAGAAAATGTCTATGTGGAAGGATATAGGGCCTGTTCAAGTTATGTCTGGGCTTTTGTAATTAAATCCAATTCAAAACGGGTGGTTGTAGATGCATGATAAGTTGGTGTCCTGTAGTCAAGAATTTCATCTCTACCAGCGTGGGGTAACAGAACCTTGTTTCCCAAAGGAAGTATAATCTTCTTTCCCTGAGGGATGGTCTTGCTTCTGATTCCCAGGGGATGCTTCATGATTTTCTCAACTGGACCTTGCCACAAACGCCATACTTCATCATGTCCTCCTACTGACACCTCCAACATCATAGGTCCTACTAGATGAAAGATAAGGCCCGAGGAGTAGGGCTTATTGTACCCAGCCTGGATCTACAACACTGCTCTTTCCTGCTCCAGGCCAGCCCTCCATATTACCTGGAATACAGGTATACAGGTGTGGAAAGAGCCCAAAGTGGCCTGAACGATGTGCTGTTTTCTTTGTGTCAAGGAATACAAGATGCATTTGTAACCTATTCCACTGGCCCCTGACCACTGGATCCCTAAAAGCTTTTGACAGGTCAAGCCTCTTTTGCTTCTCCTTCTACCTCACCCCGTATGGTAATCGTGAGTCCTAGTTTCTAGTGTTTAAGCCATTTGGCCTCTATGACTTCTTCAAGGCCCTTCACCCTTCAGATGTGCATGAGCTCAACAATATGAATGTCTGTCCTACTCTCATGCCTGGCCTTCAGAAAGAACACACCACTGATTTTTGGTGACGTTGGTGCCCCTCTCATCACCACATTCCTGATGGACCCTCTCATGTATCATATTCCTCTCCTGGATCTTCTGACCTCATCTAATATAGCTGGTTGAACCTAATAGGTAAGCATAACCACTTACTTCTCTCAGTCCTCATATTCCTTTTTTTATGCTCTGTTAGGCAAACTCAGGTATTTGTATTTCACTAAGAGTTGGCCATTGTTTATTCCAGGTTTCTAAGAGCCACCCAGCAGTGAACTTAATCCATGTACTAGTGTCCTTGCTAGGATGTTAAGTCTCTTGTCAGAGAAAGTGTCCTCAAGTTCATAAATTTTGCTTTCCAGCCTAATAGTCTCTTGATCTTGGGTCTCAGAGTACTTCCCTGGTTTCTGCTGGTAAATGCCAGTTAATAATTATAATCCTTTAGATGTATAGTCTCTTGGACAGTATGACACCAGGTTGGGTTACACTGGGATTTAATCCTATTTACCAATATAGGAGCTGGGAGAAAAGGTGGAAGATTCTGATGGGAGCCCTTGTTGCTTTGTGGGGGAGAGGCTTCTACAGAACTATTGTAATGCGGGGTCTCAGCCCCTGCTCCCCACACAAGATCGCAGGATATGGTGAGGCCAAAAAGGAACATGGATAGGGGTTCACACCACTATATTCTCGCTGGCGCCTGGGTTAGAGATACAGGAAGCGGGATACACACAATACGCAATCCGCTGTCCGCTTCTCTGCCAACCAACCAATCCCACTTGCTAACTGAAATCTGCACCTGCCAGCCTAGCCACGACAGTTATATTAGTGGCTAATGGTTAACCGGTTACAGCTGATGGCCAACTAATAACCGAGCCAGCACCTTTCCACATGAGGCCGAAAGCCTGGAAACTGCTCTCTGGGACTCTATCTCCACAACTATCCATGCTACCTCTTATGAAGGAAAGGTGGGCCACCTCTGCAAGCCTGGTGATCCAGAGGGCCTACAGAGTCAACATCCTCAGGGGAATCCTTCCAGATGTCTCCATTTCTGTCTTTAGGATTCCAGGTTTTCCTTGCCAGGGCCCTTATTTTGTCATAACAGACCTGCCTTGGTTGAGAGTTCAACGCCCCATGAGCTCTGTCATTCTCACAATTAGATCTTCAGGCTGCCTTTGAATTGTGTCTGCCCTTCTAGGACAGGTGATGACAGCGTCCTCATAGGCCCCCACTTGGGCTTCCTCCTTTTCCAACTTAACAATTAAGTGCTAGTAAACAACCCTCATTCTTTCATTATCCTTGCAGAGCATCAAACAACTTAACAGTCGCTGACCAGTGTCTATTGTCAACTATCTTGTTAGGCACGGATCTTTTCCCAAAGCCGATCTAATTGCAGCAGGCACAGCATTTCCCTCCACCAGGATATTTTCAAAACACATTGTTTTCAGTTTGTGCACTAATATGTTACCAAAAGTAAAAATTTTAGGTAAAAGTATATTTTAACTTATATAGACATTACTAGATTTCATTCCTGCTCTGTTTCTGTTGTGACCATTCATGTTTTCACCAGCAATCTACGAGACTACATATCACTCAGTATACTCCTCAATATTGGATATAAATGTTTTTCATACTTATCAGTCTGGTACATGGGAAAAAAATGTTCTTATTGTAGTTATAATTTGCATTTTCCCTACTGCCACTCAAGATATATTTTCATTGCCCATCTGGCTTCCTTTTTTTCTGTTCATATATTTTGCCCACTATTCTATTTTATTTGCCTTTACTTATCAGTTTGTAGAATCTATTTGTATATAAGTGTTAGAAATAGTTCCTTTGAATTTTCACTTTATGTATTTTTAATATGGAACACTATTTCTTACAGCCTATGTGTTTTCAGTCTTGCAGCTCTCTATACCAGAAGACAATACCAATATTCTCAATTTTTTTTCTTCTAAATGTATATTTTTAAATTTTATAGGTATTTAACCTAAATTTTAAAACTTGAAATTTATGCTCATGTGGGTTATAAAGAAGATGTCTATATTTGTTTTCTTTCATCAAGATAGCCACTGATACCAGGGCATTTATTAAATAATCTTATCAACTGTGTCCAAACTTGAGCATGCCTAATCTACTGAGGTTTTTCTTTTTCCCTTTAAAACTATATTTTTAATTTTCAGGAATTATAAAATACTCTCTTTTCATATCTAACAATAGTGATTTCTTTTCTGGCTTTTTTTGGTTGGTTGTCCATTGGATTCATAATGTTTTATTATTCTCTACAGATTGTATTCTGTCTTTCACTACCTAAGTACATATTTCAAAATCATTTTTATTCATTCATGTACTTGAAAAGTTTATTTGACAAAGTTAGCTTAGCCATTTGCCTCCACCCACTCTCTTGGGACTTCCAAGCCACCGGTTTCTTCCTGTATTCATATTGGAGAGACCACAGATCCACTTATGTCTACTTGTGATGCCCTACATCGCACTGTGAGGTGTGTGGGGGTCCTCTAGCACCACTAGAGTGCAAAGTCACACAAACTCTAGCTCTAACTTTTTTTGGCCTGTTTTAGGTATGAATTTTAAGCAATGAGCCTAACTCCAATCCCTGTAAGACATTTGGTTCCACACCCTGTTCAGTAGAAGTTCCAACCATCCTTGCTAGCTTCTGACACAGAGTCCTATAGTTTTATGCCTATTTCTACATTATTTTCTCTTCAATTTTAATAGAGATATTTGTTAATGTTTAAGCAAAACCATGTCTCCTTAGTTTTCCTGGGTTGTATTATAGGTATTCTTCCTTTGTCTTTCTTGTGGACACAAAGTTTGACACTGTTGTAACCAGAAATCATTCACTTGCACCAAATTAAAATGATTTCTTAAGTTCCCACTGAAGGTTGGATCTACTAATGGAAGTTATTTTACTCTAATACTATTTTTAAAATAGTTGCATAATAAGTTAAAGTGTTTTGTAAATCACTATCACTATCACTATACATTTTCAAATTATTCTTATTTATTTCATCATCTTAGTTTCTTAGATATAAAATATACCATCAGGGTACTGATTGGAATTGCATTAACTATATATCAATTTTTAAAGGTTTCACAACTTGAAGACATTACCTTTCTACTGTGTTTCCCCAAAAATAAGACTGGGTCATATTAAGTTTTGCTCCAAAAGATGCATGAGTGCTTATGTTCAGGGGATGTCATCCTGAAAACTCATGGGGCTTATTTTCCAGTTAGGTCTTATTTTCGGGGAAACACGATAGAGATTTGTTACATCTCTCTATTTTGGAAATTTTATTTCCTACTATGAGAATTTATCATGTCCATGATTTTTAGTTAACTGAATCCGTGTACTTCTAAAAACTATTGTGAATGGATATCTCTTTTTCTATTTCCAAATGATTAACAGTGTGTGGAAAATACTGATCTTTGTATATATATATATTTTTATAAAGGAAATGTTGCAATGACAGATTACATCCAGTCCTGAGTTAAATGTTTTTGATGGCAGAATATCTCCTGCATGGGATTATCCAATTCAAAAAGAAGGAGCATAAGATTTGATTCAACCGTGAATGCTTTTATTAGACCCAAAACTTTTTGACATTCCTATTCTCATTAAACGATAACATAAAACAAAATTTAAAGAACTATATAAGAAGGTTAAGACGTTAGCATTTTTTAATCTTCTTGAAAGTTATACAGAAAAATAGCAGTGTTAACTAGATGTGGAGGGAGAAATCTATCCCACCACTTCAGGAAAAGAAATAGCAGAAAGAAATGCTGACCCATATGTAGTATGTTCAAAATGTGTGGAAAGCTACCATGTTTCCTTTAAAATAAGACCTAGCCAGACAATCAGCTGTAATGTGTCCTTTGGAGCAAAAATTAATATTATACCCAGTCTTATTTTACTATAATATAAGACCGGGTTTTGAATAGAATAGAATAGAATAGAATAGAATAGAATAGAACAAACAGAACAGAATAGAATAATATAATATAGTGCGGGGTCTTATATTAATTTTTGCTCCAAAAGACGCATTAGAAATGATTGTCCGGCGAGGTCTTATTTCCGGGGAAACACGTTGGTGTCTTGAGGAACAAACCAGTGCTGTGGGTCTTTGCTAGTTTTTAAGAACATTAGCTTCAGTTGAGGAACATGGAGAGGGTGATTCTCCAACTGAAACAAACGTGAAAATGAGTGAAAATACTTCCTTAAGAACTAGACTTTATGAGTAGGTCTCAATCTTGACAGCACACAGGAATCACCTGGAGAGATTTTAAAACCAGGGCTATCACAGACATCCCCCCCAGAGGTTCTGATTTAATTAATTTGGGGTAGGACCTAGTCATCAGTATTTCTGAAACACTAGCCAAGTAATTCTACTGTGCAGCGACAGTTAAGAACTACTGTTTTATAGGCCTAAGCAAGCAATCTCAGCTCTGGAGGTACATTAGAATCCCAGAGAAAGCTTTTAAAATATATCCATCCCTGGACCCAAAGACGGAAGGTGAGGTATTTTAGCACAGCTCCCCCAGTGATTCTAAATCACAGCCCAACTTGAGAAACAAGGGCTCAAGAAGCTACAAAAATCGTTGGCAGCAGTCACTGATCACAGACTAAAAAATGCCTACTCACAAAACCTTTTGGAGATTCTTTCATGCTCATTTGAATATGGAGATGCCAGAAACACAGGGCTCAAATGTGATATGGAAATTCAAAGATTTTAAATATCCAAGAAAGATGTCTCAATTAGGACCTAGGTGACTGAGGGTGCCAAGATTGTAAAGTTCTAACCTTTGGAAAAATTCTGCAATATCCCAAAAGCCATTCTTAGAGAGAAGAGGCAGTTTTATGAGTAGATTTCCACCTAAATAGAGTACATCTTTGATGACTAAGAAGCTATTGTAAATGGTTTTTATTCACTTTTTGAGTGTTTATTGCTTGTATTAGAAAAATAATTAATTTTTGTACAATGACCTTGAATTCAGTAAACATGCTAAGTACATCTATTCATTTTAATGATTGATTTTTTGTTCAAAATGTTATCTATGAAAAATGATACTTTATTTATTCTTTTTGTAACCATATATTTATTTTTCTCCCCTTATTGTACTGTCTGGGACTTCCATCAAAAATGTTAATTAGAAGTGGTGATAATGGACATTTTTGTTTAGGTCCTAGTGTCAAAGTCAAAACTGTTTCATCTTTAATTTTGATGTAAGCAGTAGGGCTTTTTGTTTGCTTATTTGAAAGCAGCACAGTTTATCAGGTTAGGTGTATTTGTTTTCTATTGATGCATAACAAATTACCTCAAATTTAGTGGTTCAAACGCTTCAGATCTTTTAGCTGACTGTTCTGTAAGTCCCTCTGGCTAGCTTCAGCTAGGTTCTCTGCCTAGGGTCTCACAAGGTCAAATTAAGGTTTTGGCCAAGCGGACTCTTATCTGGAGACTATGAGAAAGAATCAATCAGGTTGTTGCCAGAATAGAATTCACTGTGACTGAAGTCCCCTTTCCTTGCTCAATGCCAGCCATAGCTCCTATCAAAGACATCTTTAATCCTTGCGGAATTCCATTTCTGTTACCAGCTAGAGGAAACTGTTTTCAAAGGCTCTTTGTAATTATATTAGGTTAGGCCCCACCCTTTCCCCATATAATGTAGCATAATCACTGGAGTGACATATCATCAAATTCACAGGTTCCACCAACATGCAAAAGAAAGTGTATTATATAAGGGCCAGGGTCACTGATGGCCATTCTTAGAATTCTGCCTATGATACTGTGACAATTTCCGTTATCTTTTTACTTTGTCTTCATTTTTATCATGAATATTTCCTATCAAATGCTTTTTCTGAACATTTGAGATAGCATACACATTTTTTTATTTAATCTAGTCAGTTACTGAGACAGGTTAGTTAGTATGACATCAGGCAGTTAGAGACTCCTTGGTAGACTGAGCAAAAACAGAACAAAAACAGAACACAGGGCAACCGTATCAGGATAACTGTCCCAGGACAAAAATATTATCAATCATACTCTGGGACAAATGGGTTTATTTCAAAGGCCTCCCCCAAGCTAAGCAGTAGAGTGAGTCTGGGAAACATTGTATCCATAGACACCCACATCCCAACATCCCCCTCCTAGGCAGAAATAAAGGTATATAAACACCAGCTTTTTGCCTTAGCTAGTGGACATCCCAGTTTCAGGTACCCCCTCCCTCTCGGGAGCTGTAACTCTTTGCTTGCTATAATGAACTATCTTCCTTATGCAACTTTATGCCTCTCCCTGGTCTGTGTATCCATTCTTAAACTCCACGAGACTACGAACCCTGACACTCACTAAGCAACATCCTACATCATTACAATGACTGATTTTTGAATTTTAAACTAGGTTTGCATTCCTGAAATAAACATAATTTGGTCAGACATCATGTGTGTTTGTACACATATTTACATATATATGTAAATATAATAATGAATTAATTTGTTGAATAGATATATGAGTATTCATACTTTCATCTGGTCTTGTGTCACCTTTGTTCATTTATGTTTTTGAGGAATTTGTCCATTTTTTATAAATTTCCAAATTTTTTGACATTACTTTTTATTACCCTCTTAATAGTGTTTTAATAGCTGTAGGAACTGTAGTGATGTCCCCTTTTTCATCTCTTACAGTATACTATCCCTTATATAAGGCATTTATGCACTGGCACTCTCTCTCTCTTGCTTTCTCTCTCTCTTTTCTTTCTGTCAATCTCTTTGTCTGGACAATATCACTAATTGCTTATTAGCTCCATTAGTAATCTTTTATTTTTTCTACTTTTATTGTGTTTGGATTGCCATTTTTTCCTTTTTTGAGATACATGATAATTGATTTTTGATCTGGATTCTTTTCAAAGATATGCATTTAATGCTAATGCTATACATTTCTCTCTGTGCTTCAGTGAGGTTGTTTATATATTTGTAATACAGTCAGTTTGCTCACAGTTTGTATTCCTTCCTGGGATTCCTCACCCTACCCCTGCCCCTAAATGACTGTGTTTTTTAAATTTTCATACATTAAGATCTAGGCTTTATGGCTGTAACATTCCACAGGTTTTGACAAGTGCATAATGTAATTATAACCATTACAGTATTGTACAGAATAGTTTCATTTCCCTAAAAAGTGCCCTGTGTTTTACCTATTCAACCTCTCCCACCCTCCAGAACATTTTCAACCACAAATCTTTTTGTTTCTAAAATTTTGCCTTTTCCAGAATATCATATAATTTGAGTCAAAGAGTATGTAGCTTTTTCAGATTGGCTTTTTTCCTACTAACAACATGCATTTAAGGTTTAGCTACGTCTTTTTGTGGCTTGATAACTCATTTTATTACGAAATAATATTAAATTGCAAGGATGTTCTATAGTTTGTTTATTCATTCACCTATTGAAAGACATTTTGGTTTCTTCCAATTTTGGGCTGTTATGAATAAGCCTCTATAACCATTTATGTGCAAGTTTTTGTGAGGACAAAGGTTTTCAAATTTGTTGAGTAAATACCTAGAAGCACAATTGCTGGATCTTATCTTAAGAATATATTTATCTTTATAAAAAAAATGCCAACTGGTCTTTCAAAGTGGCTGTACCTTTTTGCATTCACACCATAAATGAATGAATGTTATTTTTGCTTCACTACCTCACCAGCATTTGGTTTTGCCATTTTTTTTTTTAATTTCATCTTTCCCAATAGGCTAAATAATACAGTGGTATTATTATTTAAATTTGCAATTCCCTAATAACAAATTATGTTGAATCTTGTCCACAATTTTTTTTGCCATCTGTATATCTTCACATCGATGTGCCTTCACAAATCTTTTGACTATATTTTATTTAAGTTTGTTTGTTTTATTATTGTTGAGTTTTGAGAGTGCTTTGTATGTTTTAGATATAAATCTTATGTGATTTACAAATATTTTTCCAGTCTGTGGCTTGTATTTCTTAATCAAAAAGTATCTTTCACAGAGCAGATGTTTTTAATATTAAAACTGTTAAACATCAGTTTTTTCTTTCATGGATTGTGCTTTTGATATTGTATTTGAAATTAGTGTCCAAACCCAAATTTACCTAAATTTTTTCTTGCGTTCCGTTCTAGAAGTTTAAGTTTATGATCCAACTTGAAGTAACTTTTGTGAAAGTTTTAAGACTTGTGGTGTAGGCTCACTTTTTGCGTATCAAAGTCCAATTATCACAGCATCATTTATTAAAAAATTACTCTTTCTGCATTAAATTGCCTTAACTTCTTTGTCAAAGATCAGTTGACTATACTTGTAGGGGTCTATATCTAAGTTCTATATTCTGTTCCATTGATTTATGTATCTATAGTTTCTTCACTATCATTTTGTCTAGATTACTATTGCTTTATAGTAAACAAAATAGAGTAGTGGTACTCCTCCAGCTTTGTTGTTCTTCTTTAGTATTTTCTATATTTTGCCTTTTCACATAAATTTTAGCTCAGCTTATCTATATCTACAAAAGAGTCACTGGGAATTTTACAAGGATTGTGTTGACTATAAATCAAATGGAAAAAATTGACAATTTAATATATTTATCCTTCCAATCCTTGAACATGAACTATCACTCCAATTAAGTTTTTTTTCTTTAATATAGTTTTATAGTTTTCCACATATAGATACTATCTATGCTTTTCAATAGGTTTATATCTTGGTATTTCATTTTTCCAACTCTTTGGAAGATCCAAATCCAAAGAATTGGCCTATTACATCTAAGTTATCACACTTGTTGGCATATCGTTGCTCATACTATAACTTTACTATCCTTTTAATGTCCACAGGATGATCCTTCTTTCATTTCTGATACTGGTAATTGGAGTCTTCTCTCTTTTTCACTTGGTTAAAGTGCCTAGGAGTTTATCAATTTTATTAATCTTTTCAAAGAAAGAGTTTTTGGTTTTGTTGCTTTTCTCTATTTTCCTGATTTCAATTATAATGATTTCTGCTCTATTTTCAATTATTTATTTCTCCTGCTTGCTATATGTTTAAACTCCTCTATGTTCTCTATTTTCCAAAGAGAGAAGCTCAGATTATTGATTTTAAATCTTTCTTCTCTTCTACCATATGGATTTAATGCTGTAAATTTCCCTCTAAGCATTGCTTGCTGCATTTTACAAATTTTACTAAATTGTATTTTCTTTTTTATTTAGTTCAAATTACTTTTTAATTTCTCTTGAGACTTCTTTGACCAAGGTGTTTTTATACCTGTATTTAAACTCAAAATTTTGAGGATTTTGCAGCTATCTTTCTACCCTGTTTTTAATATAATTCCATTGTGCTCTGAGAAAATACGTGTACGATTTCTATACTTCCAACTTACTATGCTATTTTTTATGGACTAAAATATGGTCTATCTTGTTTAATGCCCCATGTGATCTTGAGAAGAATGCATATTCTGCTCTTGTTGAATGGATTAGTCTATAAATGTTACTTAGATCAAGTTGATTGATAGTGTTGTTTAGGTAAACTACATCCTTACTGATTTCTGCCTGCTTGACATAGATTTACTGATAGAGAAGTATTGAAAGTCTCTAACTATAATATGGTTCATCTATTTCTCCTTGTAATTCTATAAGTTTTGACTCACATATTTCATCACTGTGTTGTTAGGTACATACACGTTAAAGATTTTTGTGTCTTCTTAGGCAATTAACTGTTTAATAACTATCTAATGCCCCTTTTTAAACCTGATAACTCTCCTTGTTTGAAGTCTGATTTGTCTGAAATTACTATAACTACTCTAGCTTTCTTTTGTTTAGTGTTAACATAGTAACAAGTATCTTTTAATTTATATTTTAAGTAAGTTTCTTGTAGATAGCATCCAGTGGTTCTTCATTTTCCCCACTCTGACAATCTCTTTCTTTAATTGGTGTTTGTTAGATCATTCACATGCAAAGTAATTATTGATATGGTTTGGATGAATAACTACAGTGTCTGTAACTGTTTACTATTTGTTGCTCTTAATCTTTCTTTTATTTTCTTCTTTCTGCCTTCTCTGGTTTTAATTGAGCATCTTAACTATTTAATTACACTTTTTAAAAAAAAAATTTATTGGGGAAGGGGAACAGGACTTTATTGGGTAACAGTGTATACTTCCAGGACTCTTTTTCCAAGTCAAGTTGTCCTTTCAATTTTAGTTGTGAAGGGTGCCGTTCAGCTTCAAGTTGTTGTCCTTTCAATCTGTGTTGTGGAGGGTGCAGCTCAGCTCCAGGTCCAGTTTCCGTTGCTAGTTGCAGGGGGCGCAGCCCACCATTCCTTGCGGAGTCGAACCGGCAATTTTTGTGGTTGAGAGGACACGGTCCAACCAACTGAGCCATCCGGGAGCTCAGCAGCAGCTCGGCTCAAGGTGCCATGTTCAATTTTTAGTTGCACTGGGCGCTGCACACCATCCTTGGGGGACTCGAGGAATTGAACTGGCAATCTTGTGGTTGAGAGGATGCGCTCCACCGAGCCATCTTGGGAGCAGCTCAGCTCAAGGTGCCCGTGTTCAATCTTAGTTGCAGGGGGCACAGTCCATCCCTTGCAGGACTCGAGGAATTGAACTGTAACTGAATTGGTAAACCTGTGGTTGGAGCTCACTGGCCCAGGTGGGAATCAAACCGGCAGCCTTCGGAGTAGGAGCACGGAGCTCTAACCGCCTGAGCCACCCAGCCGGCCCTAAGTACACTTTAATAAAATTTTTCTAGTTGGCCTTAGAATTTGCAATTCATTTACAAACTAATCTAGATCTCTTTTCAAATGGCACTATACCACTTCAAGTGTAATGAAGGTACTTTATAACCAAGTTTTATGTGTTGAATTGTGTCCTCCAAAAAAAGATTTGTTGAAGTTATAAACCCCTTGCTCCTTTACATTTTTATTATATATAATTTTTTCTTGCATTGCATTTTGGGATTTTTCTATTATGTTTCCAAGTTCTTTGACTCTTTTCTTGGCTGTGCCAATCTAGTGATGAACCCATAATAGGCATGCTTCATAGCTGTTACAGTTGTTTTTGTATTTCTAGCATTCATTGTGATTTTCATTTAGAGTTTCCTTTTCTCTGCTTACATATCCATATCTTGCATGTTGTCTGCTATCTCCTTAACATATATAACTTTAATTTATTAACCTTAACATAGAGCCAACATATTGATTAGAATTATTTTAAATTCCTTGTTTGATCATTCCAAAATCTGTGTTGTAAACCAAAAATTAATTTAGATTGTAATAAAGAATCGAAAGCATTTATTTGAGCAAAACAGAGCTGCAGGGTTGTAGACACAGAATCAGGTAGCCACCTAAATTGTGTTCCACTGAAACAAAAGGGAGGCTAGCCTGTCTTTTATAAGGAACTTCCTGCCCAGGTTCTCAATTAAGCCCATTTCATGTAAATGAGGTTTCCCAAAATGTGCAGGTCTGATTGGTCATATAGATGCAGACAGGGATGCAATTTTGAATGAGATAAGTCTCATTCAAATGGTAAAAAGCTGAAAACCAGGGTTTCCCTGCCATGGTTGATTCAGATGGGATAAAAAAGTGGGGCACAGTGCAGATAGCCCAGAGTTCAGTCTGAGGTTCTTCCCAGTATACAGAGCACATGAGCAGCCACTGTCATCAAATAGCCTTTACGTTCCTATTATTTATAAAATTTGGGCCTTGGTTGACCATCAGGTAACCTTCTCAGCAGATAAATTTCTTAGGGTTTGCATCAAATAAATCTTTCTTCTTGGGATCCATAGTATAATATTTGAGTCTGGTTGAGATACTTGTCTGCCTCTACAGGCTGTTTTCTCTTACTTTTCAGAATGCCTTACAATTTTCTGATAAAATCTGGATATGATAAATCAGGTCATAGGAACTTAAGTAAAGTCCTTTAGTATAAGATTTTATGTTAATCTGGCTAATTTGGGCTTGTTTAATATTTGCTCTAGCTGTAGGTGCCCAAGATTAATTTTTTTCTTATGTCCCAGTGTCCTGTTTTCCTCTCCCCTTTTGTCTTTGTGTTTTCTTATTCTTTAAATACAGCCATACTTTACAACTATTTTTAACTGTACTCTTCTGTTATCATACTGGGACTTTGTTGATGTGGTGGTAAGGTTTGGGGGAGGAGAAGCATTTTCTAATCTTATTTTTATATCTCAGTATTTATATAACTGTATTATAAGAATATCATACTTATTTTTACAGAGGAAGAAGTAGAAAATTAGAATGTATATGTAATTTTTCCATGATTTCACAAGTATTAACGAACGGGTGGCTAGATTTAATACCAGATACGTCTGGTAGTGAAGATAATACTTCTTAACACTACTTTCCACAGACTACCCAAGCATCTTGACTTAATGAAATTCTTACAAGAAGAAATAGATCATCCAAATAGACCTACATAGAGCATTGAAATATGCCTATATCTAGTAAAGAAACTGAATCATAATTAATAATCTTCCAAAAAATAAAAGTGCCAGACCCAGGCTTCACTGGTGAATTTCGCCAAACATTTAAGGATGAAATAACAATTCTCCACAATCTACTACTTAAGAAGACAGAGCAGAGAGAACATTTCCTCACTCACTGAATATGACCAGCATTATCTTCATATCAAAAACAGGTAAAGATAGTACAATAAGGGAAACCGCAGACCAATATCTCTCATCTTTCAGGGTGGTGCTAATATAAGTGGTTTTGTCTTTTAAATTTCAAATTCAAATGCCCGTTGCTCCTATATAGGAGAGTGATTGACTTTTTTATATTAACCTGCATCCTGAAGCCTTGCTATAATCACTTATTAATTCCAGGAGTTGTTTTTGTTTTGTTTTGGTGATTTTTATTTTTGTCAATTATTAGAGAGTTTTTACATATACAATATTATCACCTGTGACTAAGACAGTTTTATTTCTTCTTTCTCAATCTGTGTACTGGTTACCTCCTTTTTCTCTCTTACTGCATTAGGTAGGACTTTCAGTATAGTCTTGAATAGGAAAGGACAGAGGGAACATCCTTGTCTTGTTCCTAATCTTAGAAGGAAAACATCCAGTTTTTTTACCATTAAGAATAAAGTTAGCTGTAGTTTTTTTGTTTGTTTGTTTGTTTGTTTGTTTGTAGATGAATTTTAGGAAGTTATCCCTTTTTTTTAGTTTACTAAGAGAGTGTTTAGCATGAATGAGTGTATGATTTTTGTCAAGTGTGTTTTCTGCATCAATTGATATGATGGTAAGATTTTTCTTCTTTAGCCTGTTGATATAATGGATTATATTATTTGAGTTTGAATGTTGAACCAGACTTACATACCTGGAATACTTTTACTTGGTCATGGTATATAATTATTTTTATGTATTGCTGGATTCAATTTGCTAACATTGTGTAAAGAATCTTTGTATCTATGTGCCCGAGAGATATTTTACAGATGAAGAATATACATGTAATTTATCCATGATTTCACAAGTAATAAGAATGGGTAGCTAAATTTAATACCAGATTGGACTGGTTGTGAGGATATTAGTTCTCAACATTACTTTCCAGAGACTACCCAAGCATCTTGACTAAATGAAATTACTGTATGAGTTTGTACATTATGTTTATTTTAGAATTTACATGTTATCACACTCTTCCTAGAAGACTTTGGTTCTGATGAATGTCTGCCCATTATTTATTCACAGACATTTTTTCCCCTAACAACATTTTATAGAGACCTATATGCCAAGCACAGCCTAAAAATCTTAAAATATTATTTTTCAACTCTTATAATGATTTGAGGTATATCCTATCAGTATTTCAATTCTACTTGTGAGAATACAGGTTAATAAAGATAAGTAATATTCCAATGATCACTATTTTGTGTGAAGGAGCCTGGATTTGAACCCTAGTCATTTTGTCTCGAAGTTCATTAACTTAACCTCACATTATATCATTTTCTTTGATAAATAGTTCTGTTGACGTTTTATTTTGATAAATTAATGGTACAGTCATATTTTATCCACTTATAAATCAAACCATTCAAGTTTTTTCCCTCAATGACTATTAATATGTAACAGATTCTAAGCTATTATAAACCATGACTAATCGATTTATCCATATAAATAAAGTTAATAAAATGTATTTTGCTACATTGTATACTTAGTGCACAAGACCAGCCAAGAAGTCCTATTCTGTAGCACCTCACATCCTCAACTTTAATCATCATGTCCTTTTTTTGGAAAGACATCACTGCTATGTTAGTTCCATTTGACAGCTGTCAGCATATCCTGGAAAATTCTAAAATTTTCTTCAATTACACTACTTAAAATATGCAGTATTTCACATTTATATTATATTGCTTATAACTCTTTTCCAATCAGGGATAATCACTTCTTTCAGAAGGAAACATATGTCATGAGAGAAAACATGTATCTGTGGGCTTTAAAAAAAAATCGTAAAATGGAGTTATAATACTTTGGCAATTAAAATATATGCTTATCAATTTTTAGGTACATCTAGAATAATTTTTAAACTGTTATCTACATATGGACATAAAAATTTTTAAATGTGTATTAGAAAGTTTATATTTGTAAAATATCAATTTTACAATACAAGCTTGTAACAGGTAGAGATGTTGCCTTTGTGCAAGTTACTTAGTTATTTGTTTCCTTTTCATTTTTGATATCTTGTACAAATTTGTGAAATGTTAACTAACACTCAGAAGAAATTAACTGAAAATTTTCAGAGGAAAATTCACTCTTGAAGGAAATTGATAATGACATATGAAAATGTTTACCTCTAAATCAATTGTCTTCTGCACAATGTTGATTAGCATACATCGGACATACAGGCATATTATAAAGTCAGGTAGTCATGCTTAATAGTTGAGATCTGTCCAAACTAATTACTTACTACTGCAACTATTACTAGGGAAAAAAGTGTCATGGCATATATTCTTGAAATGTTTCAACTCTTAAAAAAATAGACAGATGCACATGAATTAAATATTCTGTGTTCATGGACTGGAAGAATCACCATAGTTAAAATGGCCATATTACCCAAAACAATATACAGATTTAATGCAATCCCCATCAAAATCCCAATGGCATTTTTTAAAGAAATAGAACAAGAACAAAAAGTCATCAGATTTGTTTGGAAACACAAAAGACCCCAAATGGCTAAAGCAATCCTAAGAAAAAAAGAACAAAAACTGGAGGTATCACACTCTCTGACCTCAACTTATACTACAAAGTAACAATACTTAATACAGCATGGTATTGGCAGAAAAATAGACACACAGACCAATGGAATAGAATTGAAAACCCGGAAATACCGAGTTTCCCCCAAAATAAGACCGAGTCTTATACCATATTTCTCCAAAAATAAGACCGGGTCTTATATTAATTTTTGCTCCGAAAAACACATCAGGGCATATTTTCAGGGGATATCTTATTTTTTCATGCACAACAATCTACGCTTATTCAAAAACAGTCATGTCATCTTCTTCTGGAACATTGTCATAATGTACTAAATGCGTCCGTCTGGCTGACGATCTTAACTGGGACTTATTTTGGGGGTATGTCTTATTTTCGGGAAAGCATGGTAAACCCACACACACAGAAGGTGCCAAAAAAACTTATACACATTTTAATAAAGGAAAACTGTATTAAAATTGTAATACTCGATATGTACTAATAACAAAAGATGAATACAAGTCACGTTTGACTTGTGCAATTAAAAGAGGTGCTCAAAGTGGTTACCATCAGCATCCAGACACTTCCGATGAAAGCAAACTACCACTTGAGCAACGTTGACCAAAGTGTCCACTTGTGTATATTTTTTGACACCTTCAGTATATATGGGAAGATAAATTTTCAACAAAGGAGCCAAAAACATACAATGGAGAAAAGAAAGACTCTTCAAAAAATGGTGCTGGAAAATGGGAATGCCACATGCAAAAGAATGAAACTAAACTGCTATCTGTCACCATGTACCAAAATTAACTAAAAATGGATCAAATACCTAAACATAAGACCCGAAACAATAAACTGCGTAGAAGTAAACATAGGTACTAAACTTATGGACCTTGGATTCAAAGAAAATTTTATGTATTTGACCTCAAAGTCAAGGGAAGTAAAAACAAAAATAAATGAAAGGGACTTTATCAAACCAAATAGCACAACAAAAGAAACCATCAACAAAACAAAGAAACAACCAACTGAATGGGAGAAGATTCTTGCAAACAATGCCTCTGATAAGGAGCAAATATCTAAAATATATAAAGAACTGGTACAACTCCAACTCAACAACAACAATACAAACAATCCAATTAAAAAATGGGCAGAGGACCTGAACAGACACTTCTCCCAAGAAGACACAAATGGTCAAAAGATATATGAAAAAAAGACTCCACTTCATTAGTTATTAGGAAAATGCAAATCAAAACCACAATGAGATATTACTTCACACCTGTTAGAATGGCTATCATGAACAGGAAAAATAATAACAAGTGTTGGAGAGGCTGTGGAAAAAAAGGAACCCTCATACACTGTGGGTAGGAATGTAAATTGATACAGCTGCTATAGAAAACAGTATGAATGTTCCTCAAAAACAGAATTACCATATGACCCAGCAATCCCTTTCCTGGGTATCTACCCAAAAAATCTGAAAACATTTATCCATAAAGATGTATGTACCCAGACGTTCATTGCTGCATTATTTACAGTGGTTAAGACATGGAAACAACCAAAGTATGCTTCTATAGGTGATTGAATAAAGATATGATAGATAGATAGATAGATAGATAGATAGATAGATAGATAGATAGATAGATAGATACACACACACAGTGGAATACTACTCTGCCATAAGAAAAGATGAAATAGTGACATTTGCGACAACATGGATGGATCTTGGGATTATTATGTTAAAGAAAATAAGTCAGTCAGAAAAAGTCAAGAACCATATGACTTCACTCATATGTGATATATAAAAGTGAAAGCAACAAAGAAACAAGAGAAACGAACAAAAATTCATAGACACAGACAACAGTTTAGTTGTTACCAGAGGGTGAAGGGGGAGAGGGATGGTAGAAGAGGGAAAAGGGAATCAAATATATAGTGATGGAAGGAGAACTGACTCTGAGTGGTGAACACATAATGTGATATATAAATGATGTATTATAGAACTGTACACTTGAAACCTATGTAATTTTACTAACCATTGTCACCTCAATAAATTTAAAAAGAAAAATAGTAATAATTTTAGGAAGAAGTAACAGAGTGACAAATACACATGTATATATAGAGACACCTAGTCATATTATTCATGCAATTCTAAATAAAATTAAATTAAAAACTTAAATATATTCTAAAATATCATGATCATTGAGAACAAGTATTTATTAATTTAAAAAGGAGTGAAGAACCTATTTTTCAATGCAAATTTCTTTTAAGTAGAAATATGTTCATATATTGAAGAAGGAAAACGGAATAACATTGCTCATCGTAAAATAAGGTAGGATATTACCAACACATTGAGGATAAACCTTGATCCCATAAAACTAGTTCTCAGAATTACAAAGAAAGAAAATATACTTATCATATCTTCGATATAAAGCAAAGATCATATGGGGTGTAATAAAGTAACAAAGAAGGAAATTAACATTTATTGCACTAGATGCCCACTTTTGAGCTGCACACTTTAATGTATATAATTGTGTGATAGTCTCAGAACAGCATGAACTTGGAGGCAAGAACTGTACTTTTTAAAAATGTGTGCATCTACTGCCCTTAAGCATTGTTTTCCAATAAATGCTGGTTAAATCAATTATTACATGAAAACATGAACTGATAAATAAATGAATATGCAAATACTGTTATCTCTGAAAGGAAGAAGTCTTTGGAATACAGAAAACCGAGTACTTCTTTAGAACAGGAAAGTTTTATTTTATTATTTGTTTTAGTTTTTTGTTTGGTTTTTTTAACTACTCTGCTACCATTTTTTCCATCTGTACCTTTTATGTTAAGATTATTGGATCTCATGTATATTCATGTCCTTTATAACTTATTTCTCTTTTATATTTTCCACGGCAGTCTTGAAGAAACGCCTTATTTCTTCATTGAATTTTAATTGCCATGTACTCAACTCTAACCATGTTTTAAAATTGTTTCTCTCTTGAGATTTGTTCATTTCCCAAAATCATATTTTGAGGGTTTTATGTGTTTTTTTTTAATATTCAAGAACTATCTCCTTTACAGTTTTACATTTTTTTATTATAGCATCCTTTTCATTAATGCTCAAATCTCATTGAAATTGCTAATGAGACCTTAGAAAATTCTCTTCTGGCATCTATGTTTCAAGGGGAGCCATTTCCTTCAAGTGTTGATTTTCCTGGAATAGTAGTCAGTTTCTCTTAGTTGTTTATATTTACAAGAAGATGTATCATGGTGTTCTGCCACAGTTTATGCTGAGGACCAGAGACTTTCACTCCCTCAAGTTCCTTTCCTCTGCTAACGGGCTCATCCTTTTGTTCCTTCTCTTCACTCCCAAGGCCTCTCAAAATAAAAATGCCTTCGACTGTTCTGAATGATTCAGCTTTGCCTTCAGCTTGAACATAGCTCTCAATACAAAAAAAAAAAAAAAAAAAAAAAGATCTTGGAAGTTCAGCCAAACTTCCAAACCACCCCCAAACCTACTCCTACGCCCCAATCCTTCATCTACCCCACACACAGAGGGGGCTCTGAATAAGAACAAAAATGGTTCTGCTGCTAAAGAAAGTTTGACAAACATTCATCTAACACTTGACATCCTTCTGGAGAGAACGTCATGTGAACCCCGTCCCTGCAGCTGGGGCCAGCGCTGCACGAAGATGAAGGGGTTTTCCTTGGGTTCTGACTCGCTGGCACTCCACCTCGCTGACTCTGGGGTTCTACTGAGAAGTGCCTCTGGTCAGACAGCAGGGGCCAAACCCACTGGTTAGCAGGACCAGTTCCTGCCTCTTTTCCCCAGCAGAGAGATCTTTTGTCCAGGGGGCAAAAAGCTAGGGATTGCACAACATACATTCGAAGAAAACAAACCACACAACAAAACTCATGGAAACAAAGACGATGATAGGTAAGAGAAGACACTGAGGGTGTGCCTTAAGGAACCCTCCCGCTCTGCACTGTTCTGGAATTGGCCTCTCCGTACAACTGTTTCTGCCTGTGATGTTGGGGTTCACAGCCTCCTCTTTCTGTGCCCTCCTTATGAAGAGAGCTGTAGCTGACAGTGGTCTTCCTACATCTTATGCCAAACACCCAGCTCCCGCACCTAAAAATCCTACTGGCTGTAGCAGAGAATATTAAAACAAGCTTCTGTTTTAATCATCTTTTATATTGTTTTCTTCTGCGAAGACCAACTTCATATACCTCCCTTACGCCAAAAACCTGTTAACATTGTCTTAAGGCAAAATAGCTGTAAAATCAGTATTTAACTAATTTCTCTATACTCCTCTTTTTAATCAGTGAATCAATTGTGGATGGAAAAGGGGCCATATATTAAACCTGACAAGCTCAGAAGACTGAAAATAACCACCTAAGATGGTGTGGACATAAAACATGTCATAACTCAGTGGGCCATGGCGAGAAGTCACAGCTTTAGTTTCCTTCATAAAGTTAATCTGTGCCTTTAAGTGAGCCTGTCTGTTGTCTTTTTGCACCTAAGAAACTATGTTTGGAATGTCAGTAATCTTTTTTCTGTACCAGAGCTGGAAACTGCAAAATCCCTCATTATTATGCTTGTCTCCTGACTACCATCTCTATGTGCTGTAAAAAGCGAACTGTTAACTATCCTGCAACCACCTATGTAAAAGAGTATGTGTCTCTCCAATTTACTTTCATTCAATCCCAGAGATTTTCATGCTTTGCTTTCTCCCACCCCCTTAATCTATCACCAATGGATTTCACGTAACCTTCCTCCTTTGATTTTATGTATAAAATAAGCTGAAAACTGCTATTTCGCGGAGCATTTTCTCTATCTGTTGAGATTTTGCTTCCCGGCAATTGTCGTCAGTTTGTCTCAAATAAACTCTTATAAGCTTTCTCTTCGGCTGGGTGTTTTTCGTCGACACGATCAGAAACTAAGGACACTCACATCATAAAGGTAAATGGTAAATTACTCAATAGGAACAGGTAATACAAACAGTAGTATTTTTTTTTTGTCTTTAATTTTCAATCTATAAAGGATGGCAATTGCACTATGAAAAGAGAAGAAAAATTACTGACACTGTAATTTATTTACTCACGTGAGAAAGGCCTTTTAGCTAAAATAGATCAGAAATGCTATGGGACATATCCAAACTTTCATTCTGGACAGGGGAAGGACAGTCTATATAAAGTGAAATTGAAAGGACAATGGAAAAAAATAAAGCAGTGCACATCTTACTGTGTTCACATCATTAAAAAAAAAAAATACAGAAGTTGATTAATGTGAATAGGCTCTTAAAGACTTCCTGACTTGCTATGGTGGTTTCTTTCGGGTTTTTTGTTTGTTTTTGTTTTTCTATACTGGGTAGCCTTTCTTCTGATACAAAGATCCTCAAAAATCTGCCTTTGATAAAGCCTTCTTACTCAGCATGCTCTGTGCTTCAAGCTTATTGAGAGATAAACAAATAAATTTTAATTAAAAAAAAAAAAAAGCACATAGCCCACTGCACTGTGTGAAAGCTTTATAGCATCCCTTAAGAGAAGTCTTTCCTGTTCTTTCTCTCCAAGAGTCTCCCAAGATGTCTCGGGACCATCCTCCAAGTTACCTTGTTCTCTTCAAGTCCTTGCTTTTAAGCCAGTTGTTTTGATGTGACCCTGGGGCACAAGGTTACAAAGATTCTATTGATGATCTATGAACTGATCAAAAAGTACATATCAATTTGGGAGAGAAACCACCACAAAGTTCTAGAGATGTTAAATTTTACATCTGACTATAGGCTATTTGCTATAATTATGGAGGTACCGACATTAAGTTTCAGCCTGTTTTGTCTAAAACCTACCTAACTTTTCAAATTAGCTTAGGCCTTTTTCCAGCCAGTCACTTTCACTTTGTTATCACATGTATTGTTCATTATTTTTTCCATTAATTTTATAGTCTATTGAAAGGTTCTTCATGTTGGTACTGTATAATTCTTACTGAGTTTTCAAGCTATTTATTTTGTCCATGTTATACTCGTATATAGAATGATTTCTCCATTCAAGTTTTTACCATTTCTTTCTTTTATGTAGAAAAAATAGTTCCTTTAGAATACTCATTTTGAAAGAAGACACCATCTTGAAGTTCGTATTATTTTATAGTTTCCAATGGTTTTCACTTTCCTTTGGGCATAAACCTTGCAGGAAAGTATTTCTAAGTTATTAATATGTTTGTTTTATATTCTTTTCCACATCCATAATTTACATAATTCTTGCTACTGAATCCTATGAGCCTCTATATTATTACCACTATCTTCTGACTAATAAACATCAAATATCCATGAGGCAAACAGAACGAAATTTTGGGAATACTGAGATAGAAAAATCAAAAGGCACACTGAAGAATGAGTTTCTCCAATTGTAGAAACTAGTACCTACTAAAGTGCAGACTAAAAAAGAAAGAAAAACAACAACAACAACAACAAACAGAAAACAAAAAACTGAAGCAGTAGAAAATGGCCTGGAGGAAAAGGAATAGAAACACAGTGTTCTGAAAAGTTTTTCACATCGGCATTGAGATGAAAGGTGTAGAAACCATAGTGCCATATAAAGAGTAATGAAGAGCCATGGTCTTTATGCCCAGTCTGAGCACATGTTCAACAAATCCTTTTCTCATGAATGAGTGAATGACGTTCAGTATGAAGAGAAAATACACAGGACATGAGAACTGTTTTCAAAAATTTAGAAGCTTGTTTGGTGAAAGAAGCAACAGACTTCTTTGAATGATTTAAAGGGTTACTCTTAGATTGGAAAGAAGAAAATTAATATGAAGGGCAACTTTTTTTTTGGAGGAGGAGGGTGCAGAATAGCTTTCTAAAAATAAGAGATCTCCAGTAATGGAAATCATTCGTTCACCAAATATGCCCCTGATAATACAGGTGATGGGTAAAGTCTGGAATTTTAATGGTGGACATTATTAATCTTGAACTTATAAAGATGGAGAGAGTAGGGAAGAAGACAGATACTGGACAATTAATTACACTATAATTCCAGTTCAAATAGTTATGATAAGACGAACTACATAATTCTATGAGTATTTTAACCAGAGCACCGCACCTGGTCTCTGGAATTTAGGATTCCCTGAGGAAGTATCATCAGGGTTATGATTCAAAGGGTTTTTTTCATCATGAGTTTAATGATGAAAAATTCTAAATTAAGGAAGGGTGGGGAGAGAGTGATGGGTGACCAGGTAGTAAAAAAAGTGTAAAAAGGCTCCAGGTAAGAAAAAGTCAGTTTTGGGACCAAAGAGGAGTGTGGCAAGAGAGGTGAGTGAAATACAGTGCATGGTGCCTGACATACTAGATTAGAGAAAATATGCTTAGTGATGAGTACCAGGGAGCTGGGTGGACACTGCCACAGTGACGTCACACCGAAAAAGCCATCTTGATGACCTCCAAGGAAGAATTTTCAGCCCATTAGCCTGACTGAGTGTGTGAGTTAGATTGAAGTCTTCAGTGTCCCACAATCCTGTACAAACAGTCACTCACAGTACTTCACGCTTTTAGTGTGGACACTATTGAACCCTGCAGAATAGATAGTGCAAGACTCAGACCTCTTGAAGGATGATTCTGTTGTAAAGGAAAATCTTTGCAATCATATCATCCGCACAGAATGAGGTTTTTCTTTTATTTCCTTATATTTTGTGTAATATTTCTTTTTCTTTTCTAGTTGCAAAGTCTTATAGTCCCAGTAGTTCTTGTATCCTGTTAAATAATTGTGCTGATAATGGACATTTTATATTTTCTTGACTTTCAGTGTTTCCAGTGCTGCTTCTTCATTAAATATTATGCTGCCCTTGTCTTAAAACACATTTTTCAATTTTTCAAAATTGAATTAAAATTCATTTATTGAATTACAGCTTATTAAAAGTTGTATTTTAAAACAAAGGTGTGTTTCATTTCTAAAATGGTTTGCCCACAGTGCTACCTAAATTCTCTGAATCAGGAGACACATTTTCAATTTCAAGAATAAAAAGTGGTCTGGTGGGGTAGAGGATGGTAAAAATAATGTGGTGTGCTGGATACAAACAGAGACGCTCTGATATCTTTTAACAAGAATCTGCACACATCTCTTTTTCAGTTTTATTACTATTTGTTAAAGAATGCTTAAAAATACTTGCCAAAATTACTCATACTTTTTTAGAAGTTAATGTAAATTTGACTCTAAGATTTCTCACTATGGTGAAAATAGTCTGGAGCACAAGATATAGATATATGCCTATCAGGTGCACTGCATTTCCTATAGTGAACCCCACAGATCCTATTTAGTCCTTTCTACAAGTCAAATCACTCAAAGCTAATAGTTCTCATTTCTTCTCCTGTATTGTCTTCTGGCTCCCTTACTGCACCGACATTCAAACTTGCCCCAGAGATAATGTTTTCAACCATGAAGAAAGACACCTTATTATCCAGTGTAAGTCGAGAAGGTAAGAAACACTCTCCACTTCATTCTTTCTTCCCTACTTGCCAGACCCAAAGACTGTGCTGAAAAATGGCATATGATCAAAACCACAGACTTGGAGTTTTAGTTGAAAAATTCTGCTATAAGACACATAGCTTCTCAAAGCAAAGCCAGTGTCACTTGTTATAGTGCCTTTCTCTATATCTTTGTCACAGAAATGCGATAAAATTACCCAAGGCAGAGTTTCTCCTAGCATATAACTTCCTTAGCTGGAAACTCTACCAATGTGGCATAAGTTGAAAGAAGAGCAGGCGAGTTATAAATTGTACACCATTGTAATTAAATGTGAAATTGTCACTCATTAGGTGGCCATACCATTCATAAAGTCCTTCCCAGCTCATTGCACTGGACTTCTTAATTTGGTTCTTGTAAGGTAGTTAATTTTCTCCGTAATTGAAAGAATATCCATTGTGAATGATTTCTAGGAGAAAGGGAACATGATGATTTGCTTAACCAGACAGTGGGTGTTGAACTATTTTCATTTATTAATTTACACTGATTTCTTTGTGTCCACTGAAATTCTAACTTTATGCCAAAAAAGGTTATGCATTCAAAAATGAGCCTTGTAGTTGACTGTAATGAGTCATCTTGCAGTCAGCTTAAGGGGGGTGGGGGGTTGGGGGGGAAGGGCTGGCAGATCAGCTGGATGAAGAAGAAAATTAACCCAACATAACCTTAGGTTTATGACACTGAAAAGCTAGTTAAGCGGGCTATGGGCTGAGCATTGTAGTAAAACACTTCTGAGAGTTTAAAGTAAAATAAAAGCCCTCTGTGGAAATGCTACAATAGTGCCTAAAGCAAACGATTTCATGTTTTCTCCTGTGGGAAAATGACTATGATTAGGTTTATAAGACATTTAACTCTGCACAAGAAATATTGTTTGATGACACTGTCTGAGGCTATTGACAGCAGTGATGACTCTCATTCAGAAATTGATATCAATCATTTCAAAATTTCAACAAATATTTCAATCATCTGAGTTAGAGTTAAGTTTCCCAGTCTTTCAAATAATTACCTGACTCTTAATATAATGACTTCTTATACTGTTACCTTAAATTTGCATAGCACCTCTCAAAGGAGCACAGAGCGATTTCCAGACCGTATCTCATTAATTCTTTTAAAAGCATTGCCAGGGGAGAAGACCAAGAGAAATTAGAAAAGACTGTTTCTAGTTAAAAAAAAAAAAAAAAAAAAAAAAAAAAAAACAATCCACCATCCACACCGAGTCTCTGTCTGTGTGACCACAGCTCCCATTGTTAAGCAGCCGGAGATTCCTTGGACGTTCTTTAAGTTTGCTTTGTATTTGTAACAACAATTTAAAAGATATTTCTTTCTGACGTGTTCTTTGAAATAACAAGCAATGGAAAGGAAGTAGCCTTGCTTCTCTTGAGTAAATTAAAGAACATGTATACCATCCTGAAGGGTTTATTCAAGCTGATCCACAAGGGGACAGATGCCAGCCAAAGAAGTTGATCATGTTTACTGTAAGTCTGGAACTGATGAAGTTCCGGGTGAGTTTTCATTGTTGTACACACACAAACGAGGTTTCAGTTAGCTTATTAAGAGGTATGTGGAGCACCTGCATAGGTTCTGAAGCCATTGTTCGTGTACAAATGGAGTGGATGCTATCAAAGCATCCCAACATACTGAAACGGAATCAAATGCAAGCAGGAGTTTTTGGCTTTTAAATTATCAAGACTTGTTTATGGGGAAGACATGGAGGCTTGAGGACAAACTTGGTAGTCTGCCATGCAGTTCTCACCAGTTCAATAAAGAATGCAATAGAGGGTCATCTGAATCTATCTTGGAAACAATTACGAGAGCCATCAAAGTACCAACAAGGTTGTGGGATATTCATTGGCTTCAATGCAAGTAGAGAAGGACACCCAGGCTGAGTCATCCAGCACATTCTGGGTGGAATGACTGGTTCTCTCCACAAGTACTTGGAATGATTCTGGACCTCCCTGAGGAGCATCCCTGAGTTTGGGAGGATCAAGGGATGGAAATCAACAGAATAAAATAAACAAGAATAAGGTCAACAAGACCAACAGAACAAGAGCCTTTTGAAATTCCTTTGGTTATGATTAGACAGTACTCAGGCAGTGTTAGCAAGTGGCTGATAAAAGTCCAAAACAGGCAGGTGGAGGCAGCCGAAGCAAGGTCCTCTTATAGAAAGATCCTGCTGTTCTTCCTCCCAGCAGGACCAGAAGGTAAGAATTATTAAGACCTCAGTCACCATGGTGGAGTAGAAGTGACTAGCACCGAAGTAAATAGCTCTTGTCTGGAGTTATTAGTCCAGAACTACCCGGAGTAGCTGCGGCACTAGACTTTGGCAGAGGCAGCCAGCATGGCCGTGAGAAAACGGGAAGACCAGCATCTGGAGAAGGGGTGTCCATAGCCATTCTTCATTGAGAAGCCATCTGGCAAACTCCATCCCCAAGAAAAGCACAGGTCTTCCTACACTGCGCAAGATGCCCAGCAGTATGGAGCTGGTACCCAACTCTGCAGCTTCACCAAAACCAGAGGGAAACCATGCAGAAAACAAATTTCCTCCCTCAGAATCACCCATGGGCCAGCACCCTCAAAGAAACACAAATTAGAACAATAACTCAAATGTCACAGATGTGGAAAGAGAATAGAATTGGAAATTAGAAGAACTTTCTAAAAGCAAAAAAATGCAAACTTTTCATATGTATACTTTCTTTATCGTCAACATCCTATGAAAGGGATCAAAGGAGGTTTTACCACCACTTTAGATGAAAAGATCATCACAGAGAAATTAATTAAACTGCTAAAGTCATTCAACCCCCTATTAGAAATCCCATCTCTTGGTATATGAGTAGGAGGGAAAGGTATACTTCTTTTTTCCCCCACACAGGCCTTTTAGCTCATTTATTTAAAAGAGCAAAAGATATCATGTTGTAAGATTGGCTTCATGCTTACCCAATTTTTCCCAAACATCCCTGTAAACAAGTTAGGTCCTAAACCTACTTCACTACAATTCGTAAATCACTGTAAAATTTTATATTCATTTTACACTTCTAATTAATATGGCTGTGATTGAACTAATCTTAGCCTTATCCAAGTTTGAATACTTCCTATCTAGTCTCCACGCATCCACTATGGACCACGCTGTGGACCGGGCTCCAAAGATGAATAAGAGCAAATCTTCCTCTTTAGGAACTCACTATCTAGTGGGGGAGAAGAAGAGACTAAAACTATAGTAGTGAAAAGTACTAAAATCCACCTAGATGCAATGTGTTGTAGAGAAGCGAACAATTTAATCCCAGGTGTTTTAGAATGTTTACACATGCTTTATTATAGCCTATAAAGTATTTCTAAAACTCCTACTTTACATCATATTCACAACTGTCAGAGAAGTTCCATATGAAAGAGAAATGCAGCTCAGAGATGTTAAGCGAATACGTAATCTGAGGAGTAAGGAGCAGACCCAGGACACAGATTTCAGACTTCTGACTTCAGATCCTCTGCCCTTTCCACCATTAGGACATTTGAACTTAATGCCAAAGGAGGGATACGCCGGGTTAAAGGAATGGTAACAGAGAGAATATATGATTAAAACTTCTGTAAAATGCAGAAAGAAGGGAAAGGAACGGTCTTAACTTCCTCGTCTCTGGAGAGGCAACAGTATAGGTACTCTGCCTGAGAGCGTTATGAAGATGTGGAGATGGGGCGGGGGCAGCGCACGGGCCTCCGCCTCCGAAGGGCCTCACACCTGGAGCTGCTGCTATTGCTAGAGTGGACGACGGAAGGCTGGGGCAACTCTGGGAAGTTAGCTTGTTCAAGACTGATCTCCTGATCCGTGTCACGGCGTTACTCTAACGTCAGATCATTGTTAATTCCCTGTGCCTGAAATGCCTCCCATTTTCACAGGATTCTTCCTTTGAAATCCATGGTACTTTATCGGTTCTTCTCTTAGTAAATCAATTCCACTTTTTTTTTTTTTTTTTTATAGTTAAGTTCAATTTCTCACCTTACTCTAATGGTAAGGTTAGCAAGAGGACTTTAATAACCCTTATCTGTCTAAACAATGAACACAATGTTTAACAAGTGGAACATGCTTAAACATGTTCATTATTTTATATTAAGTTATATATGAAACATAAAATGTAAGACTTTCTGGGCCAATATTTATAGTTCTAGTGCTTATTTGCAGTACTGAATATACATTTAAATGAATGAATGTGTGATACCTATTTGGTGATGGATTAATGTGTTTGAAGTTGCAGAGAACTACATTTGACAGGAAATACCTCATTTTGCATTCTGTTGTATGAGATATATGTGGAGGGTTTGCACATATTTTAAAAGCAAAGCGGTTTGTGTAAAGCATATTTGTAAGTGAATGACCCCATATGTTAAATGTATGTATAAGTAGTTTTGCGAGTTGTCTGAACTCAGTAGGGTACAGTCTAGAAACAGTATTTTTTTCTCTTTCTCTTACAAATGTCTTCAACATAATTTATTGCACCTCTTTTTCTCGCTGCAGATACACTTGGGCTGATTCTATAGACTTTTTTAGTCATATTCACATCTTAGAAGAGTCTTTGAACAGTTTTATTTCCGGGGTATTCAGAAGTTCAGTCTGACCTAAATAAAAATTTTAATCTCACAATCAAATTAAAGACTGTTCATACCCTACATATCTGAAATGAGTAGTGGCTAGCAACATAGAAGAATGTATTTTGGTCTGTAAATCATTCTCCATCTCTCCTGTCTTGCCTGTTAGGGTCAGATAAAGGGGAGGAAAGGTTAGAGAGGAAAAGTTACAGGCTTCCTTACTTAGCTGGTGCATATGTCTTGAGTATAAAACATCCTCTGTCATGGAAGATGCTCTAGCAGGCTCTTCACAACCTAGCGGATGGGAGAGGGGATCCTCGCTGCACAGTTAGCTCCCTTTTGCAGGGGATACACTCTGGTTACTTCCCAAGCTTCCTTACAGTTGTTACCTCTAGTTGCTGAGTTGGTGAAAAGCATACTCACATATTCCTAGTAAAGAAGTCTCCTTTCCCATAAACCCCTAACATCCTCTTTTACTCCTTTAACATATCTAGGACCCCACTTTAGAATATGCGTGTTTACCCCCATTTTCTCAACTTTGTGGCTTAACTCAGAAACAATGAAAGAAGCAATGAATGATGGACCAAGAAGTTGAAGCCATTAGTTACAATAGATAGATAAATAGATAGATAATTGATAGATAGGTAATCAAAGACAGAAAAATTACTTATTTGCTCTATATCTTATTGTTAGTGATTTCGCTTGTGCACATGCACAAAGTAAAAGGGTTAATAATAGGTGAAAGGAACTGTCTTTTCACCTATTATTAAGAGACTATAGCCTTCTCTGGAATCGCATGAAATTTCATGCATTGTGAGGTTTTCCCTATGAGTATTCCAGTCTTCTCAGGATTTGGAGAATTGATGACAGTTGACTTGTTACCAGACTATAACTTCAGACTTGTTAACTTGGATATAAATAGACACATCCCAAGTATCATGAAGTGGAACTCCTTTGCTTGCTTCCTTCTAATATTTTAATTAAAGTTTATTGTGGTGACAATGGCTAGTAAAGTTACATAGATTTCAGGTGTACAATTCTGTAATACGTCACCTATAAATGACATTGAGTGTTCACCACCCAGAGTCAGTTCTCCTCCCATCACCATATATTTGATGCCCTTTACCCTCAGCTACCACCCCCATTCCCCTTTGCTAACCACTAAACTATTGTCTGTGTCTATGAGTTTTGTTTCTTTGTTGTCCCTCTAATATTTTTAAAACACTGTGTTTGACACTATACTGTTATTTGGATAACATGGAATGAATAAATTATATTCCTAGGTGTACATTTCAAGTGAAACCACCTTTTTTTCTTTTCCAATTGGAAAATAATGGATGATTAAAAAAACTTACTAGCTATAAAACTGCCAAATTGCAAAGTTTACAAAATAAAAGTCAGTTCAAAATGATACTACTGTATATATTTTCTCTCAATAAAAGTGTCATGATTTTTTTTCTCCACCCATGGCTATTCTTATAAAATAATATCTTTACAAAGTATAATTTCAATGACCTCTTATCTTTCCATAGTATGAATCTATTATAATTTAAGAAATCCTAAATTACTGGGAATCTACCTTGTCTCTTAATTGTATATAATTATAAAAGCTGCTTTAATAAACATCTTTATAAAATTTTCACAAACTATAATCATTTTCTTAGCATCAATTTTGGAAATCAAATTTATAAATAAATATGTGTGCCTGTTATAAGGGTTTTAGTAAATATCACCCAATTACATATTAGAAATGGACCCACTTAAAACTCATTATAAATGTAGGAGAGTAGCATTTCCTCATACTCTTTCCCTTTAATCCTTTTAAATCTTCTCCAACTAATACATGAAAAATGGTATGGCATTTGTTTGATTCTTTTAAGGTAAACTATGATTTTCATATGCTTACCATTTGTATTTGAAATTAATATTATAGTATACTTTACCCATTGGAATATTTCTGCTTTTACTTTATCTGTATTATATGAAATAGCATTATTTTATTTCTCATAGACATTGTAGCTTTTGACATCTGATATTTGCTTTTGTTATATTTTGATATACCAATTTTTATGGAGCAAACTCTACCAACTTCTCATTTTCTGGTTTCTGCCTGTGCTAAGTATCAATAGTTTATGGGCGGGGGAGGTAAAGAAGAACAATGCATTAGAAGAGATGGCAAAGAAAGGGCAGCATGTTAAATAAATGTATGTACAATTTTTAAGAACAAAAATTCAAAGGATTAGATATCATCCCCCTCCTAAGGGCCTTCAAAGTCTTCCTCATTGAAATCTCCTTTAGAAGAAGTCTCAGATGTTACAATGCTTTAAAAAAACAAATAAATAAACAATATCCTAACTAGGGTTATGATTACTCCTAAGATAGCCATAGCAAACAAGTGATTTAATTATGTTTTTTTAGTATGGTGGTTAAAGTAGAGCTATTTCTTTGATTGCTTATCTCTGTTATACTGTTAACAGAGATCATCTTCAAGGGACAAAATGAGATATTTTATTTTCTTCTTTATAAATTCATAAATATTTTCTTTATTTTTAAATAGACAGGCGCATACTCTTATAATCAGAAATATAAGATGTTTTCATTTTGAATTAAAAAGATATAGGATTTTGCTTTTAAAATCTGATATATGCCAACAAATTTCATTGTCAAGAAAAAAATGACAATGTAGTGGGGGAGATTTCCTGTCAAATTTAAAGTGCACAGGAATCACCTAGGAACTTGCAAAATACAGACACTTGTGAAATATATTTGCAGTAGCCCCTAAGACTCTTTATTTCTAACAAACTTCTAAGTGATGCTGATGGTGTGGAGTTGCAGACCACAATCTGTACAGCAAGTGTACAGAGATCATTCTTAATTTCGGCAGCAGAGAGAATTAGACTTCTGTTGCAATGTATTTTGTGGGAGAGTTTTGTTTTGCCTTGTTTAGGTTTTTTAATCTGCCAAACTCAGTGACAATTAAATGAGATATTGACTATGAAAATCCTTTGCTGAAGGCCAGGCAGTAGCAAGAATTCTGCAGCCTGTGATGCTAAAATTACTTTGGACTGTCAAACAACAACAAAAATTTATTCTTCATCTATAATTAGGCAGATAAGCCAAATGACTCATTAAAAAGAGATGTCACTATTCACTAATTTACCAAACATGTTTCAAAGCAAATAAAGCCAATGCAAAATTCTACAACTTGAGATACCAATAATTTCACTTTTACCTTCTCCTTCTTTTAGGATCCACTGATTTGGTACTGAGAAGTTTTAAAAGTAGTAAGGTTCTTGATACTATAGTAAAATTTCATTCTGTTTTAGAGCCCTCAAGGGTAGCAGCAATAGCAAAATAATGCAGCAATAGAAAATTCTAAATACAGTATACAATCTCAATGACCCTTTTTTTCTTGAGATGGAGGAGAAATGCAAAAACAAGCGAGGGGCTTAATGTGAGCTCCACTGATCTTGAGAAATTGTCAACAGTTTCTGTAACAACTATGAGGTGTGATCACAAAGTACAGCAGATGTTTAAATTAAAAAAAGTTATGACCATAAATGACACATTGCCATAAATCCCCCTCAAAATACTCTCCGTCACTTCGAACACAACTTATCCCATCGTTCTTGCCACTTTCTGAAGCAGTTCTGGAAGTCCTCTTTCGTGTCTTTAGTTGCGCTGTTGTGGCTGGTCGATGTCCTGAATTGGTTAAAAATGTTTACCTTTCGTGGGCATTTTGACTTTGGAGAAGAGCCAGAAGTTGCATGGTGCCAGATCCGGTGAATAAGGTGGATGAGGACACACCATAATGTTTTTACTTGACAGAAATTGCCATACCAGAAGTGATATGTAACATGGAGTGTTGTCATGATGGAGGATGAAGTAAAGCCAAAAGAGGACTTCCAGAACTGCTTCAGAAAGTGGCAAGAGCAATGGGTTAAGTGTGTTCAAAGCAAGGGGGGGGGGTCTATTTTAAGGGGGATTTATGGCAATGTGTCTTTTACTGTAATAATTTTTTTAAAAACATTCACATTTTTTTAAAAATCACTGCTTATATATTCCCTTGGGCTTGGCAAAGCTTCAAATGAACAGCTAAATGTTGAAGTGGATATCTGAACTGAACCTCTGAACTTTGGGAGGTTCACCTGTCATCCCTGAATGTATAATCAGATCATCTCTTTCCCTTTCTGCCTTCCCTCTGGCAAAATTTCCAGCATTAATTCCTGCCATTTTCTCATCTTTCAGCAGTTTTCTCTACTGTAGGCAAGGCAGCCACAGTCCAATCAAGAGCTCATTTACATTGCGAGTTCAGGGACAGATGACACCCTACTTTATACGCTTACAATCAAAATAGACTTCCTATCACCCTCCCCCTAGAAATAAAACAATCCTGCTATTCTTTTTGTGGAAATTAACATTTATGACGGATTGAGCTTAGCAGGCAAAGCTTCTTGACCTAGTTCTTAACATATTATTATCTTCTCCCTGTAGAGTTGTCAGGCTTACTGTTATGATAGTCCAAAATTGACTCTGTTCTATTAATGGCTCTCTGATTTTCCTTCCCTAATAAACGGGAAATAAAGTGAAGAACAAAGAGGTTTGTTTTTTGTTTATTGTTTTGGTATTTTGTTTTTTGCTTCCTTTTATTTTTATCAGAATCTCAAACAATATGTTAATTCAGCAATTCTATCTTTGGATAAATTGATAAAGTCACCAAAAGTTCAAAACCTGCTGGTCTCCTTCTGGATATTGATCTTCATGGGCAGTTTCAGGAGAAAATGCACATGAGATTCCTCTCTCCTGTTGTGGACACATTCTTCACTTGCATAAAGTGGGATAGCTTAATTTTTATCTGCAGACTTAGAAATCTTGAAGTTCAGTTTCTGAACTAGTTGTACAGTGTGAAAACGTGAAGCATCGGTGGTGAATCTACTAGCAGCTCTTAATGTGGTTTTATAATCCAATAACCAAATTCATAACGTTTTCTATAGCAAAAGAAAATGAGGCATGGAACTCTCTGAATGCACTGCAGAAGTGGGGCATTGATACAGGGCCTAATATTTGCACAATTTGAAACACAGATATTCTGGGGCTATGCTATTTTAATTGCCTTGCCACATGCTTTACAAACTTTTTGCGAGGCCCTTCAGTGGCAGGGCCTTTGCTCACCGATGTATCCCACCACTGGGCCTAGTACTTATACGATCTCCACCTCAAAATTCACTTTTTTCACGAAATAGTTACATTGGGGAGTTATGAAGCTTTCAACATGGGTGCATAGCAACATAAAGAGGAGGAAGACAGCAATAGAAGCTGTTGCCTGAAATAGTTAAATCAGTGGTGTAAAACACCAGCTTCTTCATGATACCAGGTTTTCCCAAAAATAAGACCTAGCCGCACAATCAGCTCTAATGTTGTCTTTTGGAGCAAAAATTAATATAAGATCCGATATTATATTATATTATACCAAGTATTGTATTATATTACTGTATTATATTTTATATTATATAAGACCCAGTCTTATATTATAGTAAAATAAGACCGGGTCTTGTATTAATTTTTGCGCCAAAAGACAATTAGAGCTGATTGTCCGGCTAGGTCTTATTTTGGGGGGAAATACGGTAGCAGCAGTTCTAGCCACACATGCTCTCAAACTCAAGAGTATCATGAGAGAGCGCATTCCCCTTCGGTCACTTTAGCAGAAGCCTTGTGATTCCAATCCAGGTTGGTCCTTATTGTCATGGCTCGAATCACATGTTTATCCCTGGCCAGGGAGAAAGTTAAGCCCCGATTTTAGTAGGGCTTTAAACATATGTTCTACCTTCAGGATAGTGGGTGAAGCCCTCTCTGGATCACACGGGGGGAGAACAGAGAGGAATGAATTCTCTCCCCACCATTTTCTGAGTGTTATTACTGGAGGTGGGATAACTACATACAGAGAGCCTAGACATACACACAGGTGCACACATACACACACACACACATAGACACACTAGCACACACAAATGTCCAGAACAATTAGCTACTTAAGTCAGGCTGATGTTTAACCTCATGTTCTTTCCTCTCAAGTAGGAGACTGTATCATGTGCTGACAAGAAGTTGGATCAGGAGAAAGAAAACCCCAGTGCTTATCAGCTTCTGTCTTGATTTTGGTTGCCAGATCTCTGATATGAGGATAATGTCTTATCTGCCTAAAATCAGTGAGCTGTATTTGATTTTAAGAAGAATGTGATAGATCTCAGCTATAAAATACTATATATGTTTGTACTTAGAGTCCCTGTGGCAGCATTCTCCCAGTTACATTAAAAATAAACAAATTAGTTTACTATTCCCAACCCCATGCTAATAATTTCACGTGAATAATCTTAATCCTTAGAGAAATGCTGTAAGAGATGTGTTTAATAGGATACTTTGGGTTCAATTTATTTGAAAAAATACGATCTCAAACAGGCATGAACAATAAAGCCATTTACTATCTGAAGGAGCCTCAATTCAGAAGGAAGAGTGTCCTCAGGTGTGTGGTATGAACACGGCTCTGGGGATTTTTTTTTTTCTTTTTTTCTTTTTTTTTTTAAGACAGAGAAAGATGAATACCATATGATCTCACTTATATGTGGAATCTAAAGAAAAGAATAAATGAATGAACTAATCAGAAACAGTCTCAGAGACATAGAAGAAAAACTGAGGTTTGCTAGATGGGAGGGGGCAGGGGGTAAGGGGGAAGTTGAGGGGATTAGAAAGCACAGTCAGTAGCCACAAGATGGCCACGGGGATACGAAAATCAGTTTGGGGAATGTAATCAATAATGTCAAAATGGCTATCATCAATAAATCAACAAACAAAAAGTGTTGGCGAGGATATCGAGAAAAGGGAACTCTTGTGCACTGTTTGTGGGATAACAGATTGGTGCAGCCACTATGGAAAACAGTATGGAGGTATCTCAAAAATCTGAAAATGGAACTACCTTATGACCCAGCAATTCCATTCCTAGGTATCTGTATGGAGAAACCCAAAACTCTAATTCAAAAAAATTTATGCACCCCTGTGTTTATTGTAGCACTATACACAATAGCCAAGACATGGAGACAACTGAAATGCCCATCAGTAGATGACTGGATTAAGAAACTGTGGTACATTTATACAATGGAGTATTATGCAGCCATAAAGAAGAATGAAATCTTACCATTTGCAACAATATGGGTGGACCTAGAGAACATTATGTTAAGTGGGGATTTTCTTAATTTGCCTGTCTCAGGGTCAGCTTTGTCTCCCAGCTACCTGCCCTCATGGTTGCAAGACAACTGCCCCCATGCACTGAGACAATATCCATCCCTGTTTATTTCCATGAGAGAGAGAAATCTTTCTCCCTTTACCAAAGGTGAAGTCTTTTTTTTTTTCTTTTGTCAACTTAGATTATACGCCCACCATGGATTTAAAGTATCCCCTGGAGAATGGCATGTGTGATTAGATAAAGTAGAGCAGAAATCCCCAAACCCAGCACTGGGTTAGATATATCAGGACCCACTCCTAGAGATGGAGAGGGAATCACTTTCCCTGACTCCTCTGAGCTGCTTGGAAAGATGGCAGGATCTGAAAAAAATCAGTAAGAAGGACTTGAGAGCTATAGCAAAATGTTATTTGTCACCAAAACTTAGACACTTTTGAGATTGACAAATGTCAAACCAGACAGAATGACATTCTACTAGACATAAACAGAATTATCCCATGCAAACCAGGATATATTACATGATTGCCCTATTTTGTATATTGAGTTAGCAATAAACATTTTCTACTACAGGAAGTATTATTACCATAGCCATTTCAGTAATAAGACATAGAGCTTAGAATGGTCAAGCGTATGTTCAAAACTACTTAGTAAGTGGTGATGTGGGGTGAAAACAACTATTTCCTACTAGCTTTTAGATTACTTTGTAGACCACAGAACAGTTTATTCAGCTTCTCGTCTCAGGACTGTAGATAAGTGGCACATGTCATGTGATAAGTTTCTCAGATGGATGCATTTATTTTCATTTACTGTCCTCTATGCTAATACCACTATGTTGAAAAAACATAATGATTTCTAATGTCCAATAATTTAATCCACATAGCGATTCTTTCTAATCTAGAGAAGAAATACAGCTCAGTGGGAGATTAACAACAACAAACCAAGCTGTAGGTTGGTGGCGTCAGAAAGAATATCATAAAAGACGCTGGGACACTGCACCATCCGTCTTCCACTTTGGCCACATGGACACATTTGCCCTCCAAGAATGGATCAGGTATAAACTAAAAAGTGCATATACCCTGAAATGACATGTGCAACAAGTGCTAATAAAGTGTTAAACTTAGAAATCCAGTTAGAAGTAAAATCACACTCCTTCCTTTACTATTCTATTTGAAGGGAATGGTTCAGCCAAATCTTCTCTCCTATATAAGAAATTATTTTAAGATCCACAGAATAAATTGCTAGTTTAATAACCTCGACTGCTTCCTTAGTAGATGTTAGCACACCAGATTTTAGAGTTTCCTTTCAAAAATTTACACCCAAATTTGTGCCTATAGAATAGCTATACCCTACCGGATACAAATAGAAAGATTCGTATAGTTGAGAGAGATTTCTAAACATTTCATGGCATTTCCAGTTCTATCCTGAGACTGAAAACTGTTATTTGAAAACACTTTAGAGCGTAACTAGTATTTCTCCAAATATTGTGGATGTTTCTTGGGTCAGCTCTTTTTTACGAGCCATTGAACACACAACAAATGCAGTACATGTGATGAATTATAAGTGATATATTGCAAAGACAGCACCTCCCACTTGAAACTCCAAGTATACCCTAAAGCAGTATAAGGAGGAGGAAATAAATCTCTTTCTATTTTCAAACCAACTGTGGGCAGCAGTTAGTATTGTTGCCGATCAGTGTTATTTCTGTATCTCTGAGACCTTGTCTAAAATAATGTGAATTTTTAAGATATTGTTTATATCCACCATGACACAATTTATGTGCAAGAAAATGAAAGAGAGGAAGGGAGGGAGGGAGGGAAGGAGGGAAGGAAGGAAGGAAGGAAGGAAGGAAGGAAGGAAGGAAGGAAGGAAGGAAAGAAGGAAGGAAGGAAAGGAGGGAAGGTGGGTGGGAGGAAAAGAGAGAGAGGTTGGAGGGAGTGTGAGACTGGAAAGGAGAGAAAAAGGGAAGAAAACTAGGGAGGAAGGCAGGACACAGGAAAGAAAAAAAAAACACAAAAAAAACCAGAGACGAATATTTAACAAGCAAAAGTTCTACTGCTCATTACACTGCTTGAATATACCATTAATTTCACCTGGTCTACTCCATCAGCTTCTAACTGGTCTCTGGACCTCACTCTTGATTCTTTGCTAATCATCCTTCCCATGCTACCACTTCTTTGTTAAGAATTAATCAGATCACAACTCTGACTTTCCTAAATTCCATTAATGCTCTGCTATTATACCTCAGTGTTTTGGTCACACGGTTGACAAAGGCTTAGCCTGCCTGTTTTTCTAGTTCCACCACTCCTGGTGACATTTCCCCTTCACACACCATGCTCTATATATTTTGTTGTTGTTTTCTTCTCCTTCAGTCACTACCATATACATTCCCATCCCAGGTCTTTTGCATTTGCTGATTGCTTGCCGCCCCCCTCCCTTTCTGTTTCCAATGCTATATCCCTAAATCTTTATGATGATGCCACCCTCCTCCTCTTATCCGGGTTTCAACTTAAATATTAACCTTTCATACATACTATTGGCAGCCAAAATCTTCCAGGTTAGTCTCCAGAATACAACTTTATGTTATCTTCTTTGAAGCATTTCTCAGTTCCTGAAATTATCTTATTTATGATTATACATTATTATCCCTGTCATGCAGGGACTCAGCTTCTGCTCCCTGCACAAGAATGCAGGATATGGTGAGGCCAAAATGGAACAACAACGGCGCAATGGATAAGGGGTTCTTACCAGTATATTCTCGCTGGCGGCTGGGTTGGAGATACAGGAAGCAGGCTTCACACGATGCACAACCCACCGACCACTTCTCTGCCAACCACCCAATTCCCTAAGTAGCCATGGCAGTTATATTAGTGGCTAATGGCCAACCAGTAACAGCTGATGGCCAACCAACCGCAGCGTATAGCCATCTACTACCCAAGCCAGCACCTTTCCACATGAGGCCGAGAGCCTGGAAACTGCTCTCCTGGCTCTGGCCCTACAATCCTCCACCCACAAAAATGTAATCACTCTCATGGCAAAAACCTGTTCACTGTTATTCCCCAGTTGTAGAATATTACAAAATAAGTTTAATGAAATTCTTTTTGATTGACTATTGATTGACCATCACTTCTCAGTCCCATTTGGCAATTATAGTTAGTATTTCAGAAAATATCCCATCAGTTCTTTTTTCAGACCTGTATATGCTTACAGATGGCTTTTGTGACTTTATATTCAATAATATAGGACTACATTACTTTATTTAACTGATACATAATCTGGATACACTATAAACTATTAATCATTCTGTTGATGAACATTTAGGTAGGTTCTAATATTTTGATACTATACAGATTTTATGGCATAAATAATATTGATAGCCTACTTTGCTTTGGTTATTATTGTAAGTATTGGGAACAATCAGTAAACAAACAAAAACATCTACCTTCATGGAGTTCTTTCTCATGAAGAGAATTATATAATAGACATTAAATGCAATAAATATGTAAATTTTAGACTAAGACTTAAGTGCTATGAAAAACAAAATGAGGTGAAGAGACAATAAGTATTTGATTCCCACAATTAAAAAGTTTTGTTTACTCATTTTTACCTCTAGATTAAAATATGTATTTACAATAAAAATAACAATAAATGGAGGAGACCAGTTTTCCAAAATCTTCATTGGAGAGATCATTGCAAAACTTAGAATTGGCTGCTTGCAAATCTATTATTTTTTTTGTTTGGTTTCATTTTTATTCTGGATGTTTTTAGGATTTTCTGCTTTTCCTTGGAGTTATAACATTTTATCAACCTAGTCTAGATGTTTGTCTTTTTACAGTGTTATTGCTTGGCTCTCAATCTGAAAACTCTTTATTTTGTTTAATTTTTTTTGTTTCCCAGCTCAGAGTTTTGTTTTTCATATCACTATTTTATTCTTTCTATTCTCTATATTTTGTCCAATTAGAGAACTAAAAATCTGTTGAAATTCTAAAATACACATTTTGAAATTCTTGGCTGTATTGTCCATCTCTCCATGCTTTTCATCACTTTGTCCTTTTAGTCCATGTTCTGGAAGAGATTCTCAATCAGTCTTTCAAGTCACTTATTTATTCTTCTTCCATGTATCCCCCTGCTATTTCACCCATATATTGAGAGGTTATTCTTCACATAGTTTGTAGTGCAGGGGATCCTGCCAACTACACGAAGTGTCGTGCAGGGCGTCCGGTGGGGTCTCTGGTCCCACTCCCCACACAAAAACGCAGGACATGGTGAGGCCAAAAAGGAACACCCACAGAGCCATAGGTAGGGGAGTCATACCACTATACTCTCACTGGAGGCTGGGTTGGAGACACAGGAACCAGGAGCAACACAATTCTCAACCCTCACTGTGCCGCTTGCAGACTCAGCCACCATCTTCTTGCTAGCTCCCCCCTTTTACTGCTAGCCTAGCCACGGCAGTTATATTAGTGCCCAATGGCTCACTGGTTACAGCTGACAGCCAACTAGCCACAGCTGCTGGCCATTTGATTACAGTCGATGGCCATTTACTACCTGAGCCAGCACCTTTCTATGTGAGGCCGAGAGCCTGGAAACTGCTTTTTGGGGCTCTGTCCCCACATAGTTGCTTTTAACTTTCAAGATGAGATTGTAGAGTCACTTACGTCCTGTGTGGCATTGGGAAATTTTTCCATCTATAAAATGGGAATAAGAATTACGAGGTATGTGACAATTAAGTTTGCAAACTCATCCTAGAAAAAGTGCTACATATCTTATTGCTGAATATCACTACGGTCACCTTCGAAGTACTCCCCTTGGGAAGTTACACACCGACACCAATGCCTAGTCTATGCTTCAACGCAATTTTGAAACTCTTTTACTGGAATGGCCATCAGAGCTGTCCTTGTATTATTTCTGATGTCCTGAATATCATCAAAATGTCTTCTTTTCAATATTTCCTTTTCTGTGGGCAAAGAAAGAAGTCACTAGGGGATAGATCAGGTGAGTAGGGAGGTTGCTCCAATAGAGTTATTTGTTTACTGGCTAAAAACTCCCTCATAGACAGTGCTGTGTGAGCTGGTGCATTGTCGTGATGCAAGAGCCATGAACTGTTGGCGAAAAGCTCAGGATGTCTAACTTTTTCATGTAATCTTTTCAGCACTTCCAAAACAATAAACTTGGTTAACTGTTTGTCCAGTTGGTACAAATTCATAATGAATAATCCCTCTGATTATCCATTACAAACAATGTTTAGCAACATCATTGCAATAAGTTTGAAAACTTACTTGTCAGAACATAATATGATTATTTCATAAAGCTCTTACATAACAGTAACACTCAACACTCAATAAATGTTACGTTTCTATTAAAAAATAAAATTAAAAACCATTTGGCAGCTCACCAAAAATATTAAATTCCCTTTTGATGTAAAAGAAATCAGACTGAGTGAACAAAAGAGAGCACATTGGAGCAAAGTCTTTAAAATCTTTAAAGAAAATGTGATCCAATGCCTTTATTCCCAGCCATTCAAGTATAAACACAAGACAAAATTTTCTGGCCATATAGCAAGTCAGTTCCCATGAGTCTTCTTGAAGATACTATTAAGGAATAAAGTTCAGCCAACTAAGAGGTTCATGGTAAAAATAATAAAAAGAGTGCAAAGCTCTAGGACTAAAAGAAATGTAAGCAGTATGGTTAGTAGTATGCTTAACAATATTGGCAATGTAGCACACTGATAACTAACAAAGTTTAAGAATTCAAAGGTAACAAAAAGTTTTGCAGTAACGTAGGTATGCCAACTCTTCTTTTATAAGCCAGATTTCAAAGGCTATTTAAGTCTGATAAATCAGGGCAGCTGAATGGCTCAATTGGTTAGAGCATGTGCTCTGAACAACAGGGTCGCCGGTTTGATTCCCATAAGGACCAGTAAGCTGTGCTTTCCACAACTAGATTGAAGACAAGGAGCTGAGCTGCCGGTGGGGCAGCAGGATGGCTCAGCTGGTCAGAGCATGAGCTCTCAACAAGGTTGTTGGTTCAATTCCCATATGGGATGGTGGGCTACGTCCCCTGCAACTAAAGGCTGAAAACAGCAACTGGACTTGGAGCTAAGCTGCGCCCTCTACAACTAGCTTGAAGGACAACAACTTGGAGCTGATGGGCCCTGGAGAAGCACACTGTTCCCCAATATTCCCCAATAAAATTTATTTAAAAGTAAATATGATGAATCAAATGGTAAACAATATAATTATAATTATATATAAATAACAAATATATAAAGTAAAATACAAATAAAATTAATGTAATCTAATAAAAATGGGAAGAAAAAGGAGGGAAAGAAAAGACCAAAAAAAACGTAAAAACGTACAGAATCAGAATTTACTCATGGTGGGGAAACAAATTCTTTCTCAAGATAAAGAGATTTAAATGTGATATACATGATACACATGCCTCTGCCACAGTGGACAAGCCATAGCTCACTGGTGCAGCTGAAGCCCTGTGTACCTTACCTGGCTACAGCGTATTAGCTAAAGATCGCTGCCTAGCAAATATACAAAACACAATGGTTTAAAAAGAACCATAATCATGTTTTTGTGAGGCAGGAATTCAAGAGCAGTTCAGCTGGGCAGCAGCGACTTAGGGGTTTCTCATTAAGTTGCAGTCAGATCTCACCTGCAGCTGCTGTCAGTTTTAGGTTCACTGGGTCTGGAGGATCTGTTTTCAAGGTAGTTCAGCCACATGGCTGTCAAGCTGGTGCTGGCAACTTGGTTTTTCTCCATGTTGAACTCTTCATGAGACTGCTTGAGTGTTCTCCTACCATAGCAGCTGGCTTACGCAAAGCAGTATTCCAAGAGTCTAAGGCAGAAGCTCCAACATCCACCATGACCTAGCCTAGAAGGATAGATACTATCTCTTCTGCCGCATTCTGTTGAGCACACAGGCCAGCCCCATTTCAGTGTCAGAGGGACTTCAGAAGGGCTTTTAAAAAAATGAGGTGAAGGTCACTGAAACGAAGAAGTACCCAAGGCCTGTTGAGATCTGTTCAAAATCACATACAATTGATTCCATTGAATTGAGTTGGCCAAACCAGATCCTGAGGCCAGCCCAAATTTAAGTTGTGGGGAAATAGACTCCACTGTAATGGAAGGAGGGCCAAACTCACATTACAAGGAATGTGGATGACAGGAGGGGCATAGTTATGACCATATTTGCCAAAGAAATCTATCAGAACTTTCTATGTAATTTTTTAAAATTTAAATTAACACATGATAATTCAGCTGATAAAGATTTTGTGAGAAGCGAAGAGAGGGAATATCCAGTGGTTAGTTTATACAACTGTCCTGGGTTTCTCTTCTGTGACTTAGGTTATGCTTTTTAATGCATTTTCATTTTTCAGTCCAACAGTTTTACAGCAAATTGATGCTTTAATTCTCTTCCTCACAATGCTGCAGTAAATCCCAATTTTCCTCTTTGTGAAACGTAAGTTCCTGATGGTAGATATTAAGGTCTTTCACTAATTTGAAAATTGATAGTTCATCACTTCCCAGTGGCTACTTAATTGACATTTTAATTCTTTGAAAATGACACACACAAAACATAAAACACATTTTTAGAAGCATCAGTCCAATACGAATCCTCCTTCGTAATATATAATAAAACTCGAGCCTTCACTATTAGTACACTCTACCAATGAATGTAAATGCATGGTGCACTCATACATACACACACACACATTTTTCTATGTACCTATGTTTTGTTTTATATGAGTTTATGAATTTTTGTCACTCATATTTCCATTTTATGTTTTTTCTTCCATTTCTGATTGAAGAGTATGGCTATGATTTAAACTACTCAAAATGGATGAAAATGGACTTTGAATAAAGGTCTCCCCATAAATGTAGACTGCTTTAAGGTTAGGCTATATCTCTTGTAATTAAAATGACAAGATTGAAGCATTGAAAAATGCATAAATTGCTAAAAGTATAACTACCACTGGGTTTAACTATATGTCTTCAACAGATTATCACTTGAGACAACCCCACTATTTAAATGGACTGGGTTGATTTTTGTCATTTGATTCATGGAGAAGAATTTCAGAATAGAACACTAAGTTATTTAAAATTTTTACCATCATGGTAGGCATCATTGGTAGGCAAACTAAACGTTTATTTTCTGTCAAAATCTTCTTGAATAATAATTACAAATATCTGGAAAGGACCTTATCGGTTATCTAGTTCAGGACTGACAAACATTTTCTTAAAGGTACAGACTATAAACATTTACTCTTGCTGGCTATACAATCTCTATCACAACTATTTGACTCTAACGATGCAGTGTGAAGTAGTTGTAGACCTGGCATAAACGAACAATTGTGAATACATTTCAATAAAACCTTATTTACCAAAATAGGTAGCTGGCCCGAAGGCCTTAGTTAGCCAACCTGTGACCTAGTCCAACATTTATTTTCACTTTTTACATGAGGAAAATGTTTCATAAAATAGTGAAATGAATTACCCAAGGTTACTTATAAAAGAATGAGAAAAAGAGTATAGTTCTTTTGGACTCCTACCGAGGGCAATTGTCAAAATGAAATGCCAAAATTTGCAGAAAGAATAAATGTACACAGTGTGTATATATTTGTGCCAGTGAGCATGTGTGTGTGCACATGTGATAGAAGCAGAAGTAGCAGTAACAGTACTAGAAGTAGTAATAGAAGGTGACATGTAGCTAAAGCATCCCATAGGAGTATAATATAAAAGTAACATAACTATGCAAGCTTAAAAAACATTGTCCTTGAGCGGCAGCTCTTTTGGAGAGATAGTGTAACTTATCTCTTGAGATTATTATAGATACTAATTTTTTTATGTTGGCTTAATTGGTATTATTTTGGGAAGTACTAATTTGTTCTGCACACTAAACTGAGTGAATGGCTCCTTAAGGGCTTCCATAGTTGCTAATTGACTAATCCTAAGCAGTTGGAAAAGTGAATTCAATTTTCTCAGAATAAATGTGTAGATTAAAATCCTTTTAGGTCTAGAAATCACAAAGGAAAGAAAAAAACAAGACAAAATCTGCATAACAGAGTAAATACATCAGAGTCAATGATAAAGAAATTTTGGATCAATATTTGTTGGTAAATCAAAGGGCAGAGTGGCAATAATAATTTAAAATTCGTGAGTAATATATAATGTGATTGTTCCAGAATTGTATAATCTGATCAAATTTTGATAATGAGCAATTTATGTTGCAGTTATTAAGTGAATGTGTTTATGTACAGAAATATTTTATTAGTAATTCTCACTTTTCTCCTCAATATGCTAGTAGAAGCCATGCCTTGTGATGAAACTGATTTCCCATTAAAAATTCATAATTAGATATTGCCTTCCTAACCAATATCTTGGCATCAAATAAATCATATATACAAAGGTCTGACATTTAAGTTCACAAACTCATTCTAGAAAAAGTGCTACATACCTCATTGCTGAATATCACTATGGTCAACTTCAAAGTACTCCCCTTGGGAAGCTATGCACCAATGCCAGCACCTAGTCCACCCTTCAAAGCAATTTTGGAACTCTGGAATGGCCATCAGAGCTGTCCTTGTATCACCCTTGATGTCCTGAATGTCATCGAAATGTCTTCCTTTCAATATTTCCTTTATCTTCGGGTAAAGAAAGAAGTCATTGGAGGCCAGATCAGGCGAGTAGGGATGGTATTCCAATACAGTTATTTGTTTACTGGTTAAAAACTCCTTCACAGACAGTGCTGTGTGAGTTGGTGCATTGTCGTGATGCAAGAACCATGAACTGTTGGCGAAAAGTTCAGGTCATCTTACTTTTTCAGGCAGCCTTTTCAGCACTCTCAAACCGTAAACTTGGTTAACTGTTTATCCAGTTGGTACAAATTCATAATGAATAATCCCTCTGATATCAAAAAAGGTTAGTAACATCGTTTTGACTCTTGATTTGGACTGACAGAATTTTTTGGTCGTGGAGAACTGGCTGACTTCCACTGTGCACTTTGACGCTTTGTTTCAGGGTCGTATTGGTACATCCATGTTCCATCACCAGTGATAACACAGCCCAGAACATCTCCTTGCCTCTCCAAAAGGTCTTGGCAACTTGAACTTTCCTTTGCTTTTGTTCACTGGTGAGCTCCTTCGGGACCAATTGTGTACACATCTTTCTCATGCCAAGATTTTCAATTAAGATTTTCCAAACTGTTTCTCTATCGATGTTTACTTGGTCTGCTATGCTTCTTCCAGTCAGCCAACAATTTTGATGCAGAATTCGTTGAATTTCTGCAATGTTTTTGTCAGTTCTGCTCATTACTGGCCATCCTCGCCTCTCTTCATCAGTGATGCATTCTCTCCCCTCAGAAAAACATTGAATCCATTTGTACACTGCCATTTTCTTCATGGCATTATCCCTATAAACTTGGACTAACATGTCCCTGCTTTCATTTCCTCTCTTGCCAAGTTTAACAAGAAATTTAATGTTTGTTCGTTGCTCTAATTCAAGCTCTGGCATTCTCACGAGGGCACACAAAAACACTCAACAACAATAATAAACACCACTGAGCAAGACACCGCCACACGTCGACATAAACACAGCTGTGAATCACTGACATACCAAGCTTATGAAACCTTACTGAGCTGTTTGTCCAGTGTTGCCAATGTAAGTGCACGGTGGCAAGTTCACAAACGTATTGTCAGACCTCGTAACTCTAACAAAGTTTAGTTTATAAATTAGGCACGGTAAGAGATTAACAGCAATGATTAATAATAAAATAGAATAATTATAACAACACACTCTAATAAAAGTTACATGAATATGGCATTAAGTAAAATAAGGGTGACTTGAACTCAAGCACTGTGATTGATCCCAGGACAGTTGATCTGATAACCAAGATAGCTGCTGAGTGTTTAACTGGTGAGTAGTGTTACAGCCTGGAGATGCTGGACAAAGGGATGGTTCATGTCCAGAGAGGGGAAGAGCAGGATAGCACAAGATTTCAAAATGGCCTGCAATTTAAAACTTAAGAATTGTTTATTTCTGGAATTTTCCATTTAATATTATTGGACCGCAGTTCATGTAGGTAAATTAGAAAGCAAAATCACTGATAAGGGGGGATTACTGTATAATCTACTCTTCTAGGTATGAAGTGGCCCTGCTTGAAAAATAAATTATAGAGAGGAAAAGAAAGAGATAAATTAATTTCTTAGAGATCAATAACAATTTACTGAAGGAGTGGTGTCATTTGAGGATTCTATTAGTCAGAATTCTACAGAGAAATAGAATCAATAGGATATATATATAGAGAGAGATATATGTGAAAGGAGACTTATTATACAAATTGGCTCATGTGATTACGGAGGCCGAGAAGTCCCACAGTTCACTGCCTGTGAGCTGGAGAACCAAGAAAGCTGGTGGTGTAATTCAATCCAAGTCTAATGGCCCAAGAACCAGTTTGAGTCCAAAGGCCCAAAAAACCAGAAGCACAGATGTCCAAGGGCAGGAGAAAATGAATGTCCCACCTAAAGCAATGAGCCAATTCGCCTCTCTCTGCCTTTCTGTTCTAGTTTGGCCTTCAGTGGAATGGGTGATGCTCACTTGCACAGGTGAGGGGAGTCCTCTTTCCTGGGTCTATGGATTTAGTCTACTAATCTCTTCTGGAGACACCCTCATGGACACACCCAGAAATAATGTTCTAACAGCCATCTGTGCATCTTTTAGCCCAGTCAAGTTGACACACAAAATTAACAATCAGAAGGGGGATATAATTACATAGTTTTTATTTTGTAAGTGCTCATTTGTTCCAGGTCTTATGCTAAATGTAATTTTTTCCCCCTCAGGACCATCCCGATACCAGTTACAATATTATTCCATTTTAGACATGAGAAGACTAAAGCACAGGTAATTGAGTAGTGAAACTTGGACATAAACTCAGCTTTGGTCAATCGCTAGTCCTACAGTCTTAACATCCATGCTATAATCCGCACTACTGTCCAATACGCTTCTCACAATTGTAACTGAGGACAGCTAACAAATGTTCTGGAGCCAATTAGGTTCCAAAAAGGATACAACTCTCTGACCAATACACTAACATCCCCCAACTTAATTCTAGTCTACACATAACACATACCAAAGAGTCAGACAGAGAGGAGGAAATGGAAGGAACTCTACCCTATTTTTCACTTCATTGTTAACCATAATAAACAAAAGAATATTTTTTCATGATAATTTTTCCACATTTTAGCAAAACAAAACAAAACAAAAAACAAACAATTCTGTCCATCCACAAAATTGTTTACCTTCTTGAGAGCTTGGCAATCACTCCACTTAGTACTTAGGCCTACTATCAAAATTTACAATCAGGTAAAATATAAGTGTATATATATATATGTATCTAAAATATGAAAAAATCTATTGCATAATGCAGTTTCATTTAACTTTTCTGGGTGACTGCTTTATGACAGTGACCTACATGGTTTGAAAATGTAATGTGACAAAAATATATCTACTTTCCATCCCAAGGACATTTTTGAAAATGAGATGTAATATTTCAAGAGTTTTATCCTTCTGAGCAAAATGTTAATAAATAGATAAATCTTTAACACTTGCCAAATCATGAGCTTGTATTCAGTATAACTAAAAGAAGAACATGATGTCTTAGGGAGCAAGACTAGAATATAAAATGTTCTAATGTTGTCACCACTATAGAGTTTAGTCCAATCTGGGAAGTTATTCTTGGTCATATGTTGAAGGATATCACAATTGGAGTGAGTTATTGGTATAGATGCATTAAGAAAGAGTAGGACCAAATAAACTACTCATACCAATAATGCAATGTGAAATCTACATCGAAATTCTCTCTAGAATGAACTGGAGGAACGAGGTGATTGGCTGTGAGCCATTCTTCTTCGGACATACTTCCTCACACTACAGGATAGACCACAGCCATGAGGCTAATGAGAAAGTCTCAGAAAAGTGAGAAATGCTCATCTGTGTGCTTACTGACAGAATATTTGAGAAAACTAGTCAATAAATATGATATCATTAGTTTTAAAAAGAAGTTTGTCTAAAAAATTGATTTAGAATTTATATTAGTATGCATATGTGTGTTTTATATGTTTTTGTCATATTTGAATAGTATTTGCTTGGCAAAAATAACTATAAAAATAGTATATAATATTTATTTTGACCTTGCTACGTATACTAAGTAGTTTTATCACATTGAACACTCTCCACAATATATGAGTCAGGTACTATTATCATAACCACATATAATATCTTTACGTACGTGAAACCTCCATAATAATCCAATGACGCAATCTTATTTTCATAGCCAGTGTTTCAAGATAATCAAACTAGGTTAAGAATGATTAAATAACTTGCAGTAAGACTCATGGTATATAGTGAAATAAGACTCCATCCCAGGGTCACCTGACCTCAGAACTTTTGCTCTTAACTGCGGTGCTTTCCAGCACTTTATCCTCTATATTGTTAAAACAGTGACATTTCTCAAGAAACTATTGATAAGAAAAAGTCAGGCTGCAGAAATACTGCAGCCACTGCTTTATTCAGATAAACCAATGCTTATGTGTTTCTCCTATACTGTTTGTAAAAACTCACACACACACACACACACACACACACACATATCACATGTTCTCTCTTTCAGAGAAACTATCAACATATAATTTAGTAATTTTTTGGATGATAGACAGTCATAAATCAAACCACCTAAAGTAAAATTCTTGTTTACCACAGACACAATAGTATATATTAAATTTGCAATACTGGAAACCCTTTTGAACCATTAAACATATTTAAACTGCCCCTCCAAAATAGACGAGAGTAAAATAACACACAAATATCTGCTTTTAAAAACATTTTAGAGTAAGAATTTAATATAATTGCTATGTCGAAATATGTCTCCAAAGTTTGGATTGGTTCAGACTTAAAAAGGTAGTTCACTGAAGTTTGTTCTGATGACACAATCCTTCTGATAAATCTTACAGCAAGGTTATGCCTCCATTGTTCCAAGGATCAGCAAAACTTATTTAAAATCTTCATTACCTGTTTCAAATTTCTTTAGTTTCTGATTCAGTGGATGTCAATGTATTTCTCTGAGAGTCTTTGAATGGTAAGTGTTAGGATATAAGTTATTTCTGTAAAGACATGTTGAATGATCTCTGCAATGCAAGTTAGTTGATTATCCACTGACTTACACCAGCCTGTTACCTACTTCACTATTCAATTATTTATTCTACAAGTATTTATTGAACATCTACTAGGTGCCAGGCATTATTCTTATGCTAGGAATATAAAAATACAAGATCCATCCTTCTTATAAATGTTAAATCGGTCATAATCAGGGATTGGTAAATATGAGTTCGGGTAATTACTATAAGGACTTTTTAAGAGTTATAATTTCATGACTTTCTTTTCATTCCTTTTTGCCCTATACTAAGATTATTCTCACTCATTTATAGAAGCATACTTCTTTTTTTTAATTGTTACTTTTTATATTAAATTTATTGGGGTGACAATGGATAGCAAAATTACATAGGTTTCAAGTGTACAATTCTACAATACATCATCTATGTATCGCATTGTGTGCTCACCACTCAGAGACAGTTCTTAACAACCCCCGTGTTTAAGGTCGCCAAAAGCTTTGAACAGTGGTACATGAAATACAAAGAAACAAATCGGAAGGTGGGGACAGGAATGGGACAACCTTAATATCTAAAATAAATCACTGTATTGTATGCCTTTCTACAGTTCCAACAGCTTAATGAAAATCTAAGTTCAGAGACAATCTTACCATATCAAATTATTTAACTCTGTTTCAGACAATCTGTAGTTAGTAATCGCATATATCATCTTCATGTCATTGTCAAAGGGAAGGGAAGAAAGACATGTATATTCATCAGCAGTAATTATTAGAGCAAAGATTAATTTTTACCAATAATAATTGCTCAAGTTGATAATTAATAACCGTAGTGAGCCTATCATAATATTAAAAGGCAATTATGTTACTCATCGCTACATCTCATTTGTATTACCTAGTAAATTACAATTGTAAATGATTATATGTTTTGAGGACTTTATTGCTGCATAATTAATTGAAGAAGTATTTGTAAGCCATGACTGACCCATTGGTTTTATGAGAAGGACATAATCTAAATAAAGAATATAATGTAAATTTATTGCAGTAAATTTGCTACAGTAAAACTGAATCATCCTATCTCATGGTGGAAAATGTATATAAATGTACTTTTTAAAAAATAAAAATGTAGCTCTTATTCCATCTAGAATTTATAATTGCAAAGACTAACAAGAAAATAATTGCATGAAATTCAATTTTCCCCCGAAAACCAAATATACAAGCAAGTAGCATTTAAAAGGCAAGAACACTGAGAAAAGCGATACGAATGAAATATAAAAATAATAGAACTCACTTAAATAATAAAATCATAAAACACATGAAAGTCAACTATAAAGTAAAAAATTATGTAATGATACGTCTCTTACACCGTCACAAAACATATTTTACTAGGGAGAAGGAGAGGAGAGTCTTAATAAATTTCAAAATGGAAGACCATGATAAATACAAATTTTATTTGAAAATGCAGGTATCAAGAAGATAGGTAGTGAATAGTAGAAGAGAAGCTAACAGAGATGAGATAGTAAACTCGATCAAAGTGGTCCTTTAAAAAAAATATAATGTAATGTAAATAGACTTCTAGAATAATGGAATGAGGACCTCTGTGAACTGTCTTTCCTACTGAAATTATGAAAATATAGGCTATTTTCAACCATTTCAGAATTCTGGAAATTAACCAAAGTCACAGAACAAACTGAACATCTATCCGGGAGAAGCTGCTAAGCATCTATAAAACAGCATAGTCTGTGACATTTTTTAACTGGTGCTAGTCCCATCCCCCTTCCCTCCCAGAGCAGTGGCCAAAAGTCTGCAGTTTTGCAGACACCAGTGAGGGGTGAGGTTAGACCTCTTTTGGAGTGCCTTTAAAAGCACAATCCCCTGAGCACAGTCAATATTTTGTCTGAAATTGCAGCTCACTGGAAAATCTTTATCCCCCGGGTGTTGTGGCCATTTGATTTGACTGGGAACTCAGATAAGTGGGTAAAGGGGGTGCCCCAGAGCATTCCTAAAATAATAGCAGTGTGCTGGCAACATCATAGCTGCCTAAAGCTGAGTTTCAGTTGGAGCAAACTGAAGCCTAAAAGGGCTGGAGGCATGACTTAAAAAGAAATTTTGGAGAACCAGATAACCACAAAGAACTTTGAAATGTTCCAACATATTCATGGGAATCTCAAAGGCTGTGCCCAGGCCCAGGAAATACATGGGAAAGGAGAAGGTAGGAATTATTCACATCTGACTGACCTTAAAATGATGTAGAAGCAAGAACTGAAAACTAAGGATGTCTTGTAACTGCCTGAAGTCTGGATGTGCCTTCTCAAACACATACAGATCCATTTGGCAAAGGTGGAAAACATAAAGGAATTGCATTTAAGGAAATTTTCTGATGGACCATTGCAGACCACTAAATTATACTGATCTAGACGTGACCTCCTAGGAAGCCAAACTTTAAAATAAAAGCAAAGATAAAAAAAGTATATACATATACATATATATATATATATATATATATATATATATATATATATGTTCTTTATATATTATATAAATATATTCTTTATAATTTATATATATTCTTTATATTATATATGTATGTGTTCTTAATATATTATATACATATATTCTTTACATAGTATATATATATACATATATACACGTGTGTGTGTGTGTATATATATATATATATATACACACACACATATTCTGAATGCTCAGTTTTGCACACTGCTAGATACAGAATCTGCAGAATTAGTCCATGAAGGTCTCTAAACAGATAAGCTAAGCAGATGCAAGAAAAACAACAATAACAATAAAAATGTAAGCAACAACAAATCTTGAGTGTGGCGGGTCTGATATCAGAATGGCTATATATCTAAACCACTCAACGAAGGTAAACACAATGATTTCACACAAAATAGAAAACATCAAAAAAAATTATTATTTAGAAAAGAAATCTTAGACTTGCAAGAACAAATAACTGAAATAAAAATTTCACGTGTCTCAATAAGAGATTCAAAATGACAAAATATAGAATCAATCAACAAATTTGAAGAATGGAAAAAGAATAAATAAAATAAACAGAGCTTCAAAGAATTGTGGGACACCATCAAGTTTACTAAAACAAAACATAACAAAAGTTCCAGAGGAGTGAAAAGAAAAGGACAAAAATAATCTGTGAAACAAATGGCTGAAATTTTTTTAAATTTTATGAAAAATATTCATCTGCATGTCTAAGAATATCAATGAACTCCTAGTAGAACAAACTCAGAGACCTACAGTTAGACAGAGCATAGTCAAATTGATGAAAGTCAAAGACAACAAAATCTCTTCAAAACAGCAGAAGATAAACAACTTTCTCAATTAGAAGAAACAGAAGACATTGGGATGATATCTCCAAAACATTGAAAACTGACCAAGAATTTGATATCCATCTACGCTCTTCTTCAAAAATGAATGGGAAATTAAGACATTCCCAGATTTTTTTTTTTAAATGTGGTGTGTTGGGGGATAATTTGTCCTAAAATTAAATTGGATTGATGGTTTCTGAATATACTAAAAATCAGTGAACTATACACTTTAAATTGGTTAATTTTATAGTATATGAATTATATCTCGATAATGCTAATTTTTAAAAAAATCAACAATGAAGCCCCTCAAACAAGAAAGCTCAGCTGCTGGAAGAGCCTCAGGTGGTATAGGAGTTGGGTGGGGTGGGGTCTCAGGGGAATAATTTTAATATTGAATATGTTTTTAAAAACTGAATAAATAAGTAATGAATAGTGTGTCATAAACCATTTTTCATCATGAAAACATGTATGGTCATCCATTAGTTCAATTCATCAAATTTTGTCACTTAAAGTAGTTACAAGGACATACAGAAATTCAGAAAGTATGCCACTAAGAGAGAGAAAATGACAGTAACGATTTGACTTAAGAAGAAAGTCTATTTGGTGTTTCGTATTCAGTATTTTTAAGAGAAGCATTTAATGCATGAAAACTGATTGCTTTTGTGTATTGCACATTGGTAAAATGCTGAGTGGTAAAGTTTTCATACCCATGGGTCTTTCTTTTCAGAAATAAATAGGCCCAAATTCCCATTTCTATCATCCTTGTAACGGGAGGTAGCCCTCTGACAATTTGATTGAGATCAGGACCATAAAGAACAAAGGGAAGAAAATCTAAAAAATTAAAGCCATTTTAGCTCCTGAGAATTGTTGTCTGTCTAAGTTCAGTATTGAGTCTCTAAGAAATTGTGATAAGCCACCAGTGATCCATTCAGAATGGGCAGGCATTGGCCTTAATATGCACAGGTGATTTCTAGTTCAATTTAGTTTCCAGGTTGCATTAGAATACTGCATATCTAGCCTTATGATAAATGCCTTTAGCTTTTTTAGTTTCCAGAAGATTTTTTAAAGAACAAAGAACAGCAAGGTCAAACTGAAAATAGCCTCACAATGCAGGACAAAAGGAGGACATGTAGATATAATCTGAGTTTGAAATCAGCTGATTTGTATCCCCTGTTTGTGTCATTTACTCTCTCTCCTCACTCCTGAATCAACTTTGGAACTAGGTTCTATAAATTCTTCTTCATACAGAAAGTTAAAATAATAAATTCATTCAATTTCCATTATCCTAAATGACCCTAAAACCTTTTTCCAACCTCCTATTGTCAATATACACCTGGGATTAATTCATCATGTTACTTAATACCTTATGAAAATAACTGAGTTATGAAAATCAATTCTATATGTAGATCATTTCTATGGTGGTAACAGAGGAAGATAAAACATGCTTCTAATCCATAATGCAACAATACCCAAAAGAGAAATCTGTTAATAGTCACCCAAAATGCCCTCACCTATAAAATGATAATAGCTAACATATATTGGGCATTTACAGCATGCCATGCCTTATCATAATCTCTATAAGTATGAATTAATTCTATAATAACATTAGAAACTAAAGTGACACATAAATCAGGAACTGAGGCATACAGGGCTTCAATAAATTGTTGAGGTTACTCAGTATGTTACAAAGCCAGGATTCCAACTGGAGCAGTTGGACTTAAGAGCCTGAGTTCTTAACCACTATATCTAGTCTTGTATAATAACAGCAGATGGTGTGGATTGCAATAGAATGTTAACCTATTTTTTAAAAATATATCAGTTGCAAATAGCTAAAGGTCACTCTATGCCATTTGGGTTTTCATACAGTTACAGAATTACGTGTGTGTGTGTGTGTGTGTGTGTGTGTGTGTGTGTGTGTGTGTGTGTGTAGTTACAGAGTGGCATATATTTAAAATTCCTTGTGGTTGTTAAATCACTTAATGGAGAATAAAGAAATTTAACTTTTATCTGTGTCTCTCTAGACTTGTTTCCTCATTTACAATGAGATAGGTGGAAGACTTGAGTTCAAATACTCTTAAGAGTATTCTTCCTACGAGTTACTTCAATATCTTATTTGTTTCTATGATTTACTACAATATCTTACATTCAGATCCTCTGCCTATTTTTCTCAGAGGTTGTTGATTTCTTTTTTCTTACACATTTATAAGAGCACTTAATGTATTAAAAAGTATAATTAGTTATTTGTGATATGTGTTAAATATATTTATTTCCCATTCTATTTTTTTATGGTTTATTTTGCCACTTAGAAATTTAAATAATTTTATATAGTCATGTATTTAATTTATTTTCTTTAACTCTTCTGGTTTCTGATGTTTCAAACATAAAATATAAAAGTAAATTACTCAGTCTTTTCTTCTACTTTATAAGTTGAATTAAAAACATGAGATTTTATCTATTAAGGATTTTTGATACAAAATGTAAATTAATTACAGATTAACCTTTCTTTCAAATAGCTAGCCAGTTATCTCAATATCACTTATTAAAGTTTCTACCTCTCTTTCAACGGATTACCTATTAAGGAAATTCAACCTTGAATATAAGTTACATTCTTAAGTGAATTTAGGTCACATTATAAACTCTTAATTCTGTCCCATAGAATTGTCCATCAGTACCTGCACGAGCATCATATTGACCAATAAAGATAAAGATCCTCACCACAATTAAAATAACAAAGTTTAAATACAAAGAGAAAATCTTAAAAGCCGCAACAGAAAGGCAGATAGTTACCTACAAGAAAGCGCCCATAAAACTGTCAGTTGATTTCTCTACAGAAACTTTGCAGGCCAAAAGGAATGGGCAGAAAATTTTCAAAATGATGAAAAGCAAGGAACTACAACCAACTACTTAACCCAACAAGGCTATCATTTAAAACTTGAGAGATAAAAAGCTTCCCGGACAAGGAAAAGCTAAAGGAATTCATTACCATCAAAACAGTATTACAAGAAATGTTACAGAAACTTCTCTAGGAAAAAGATGGGGAAAATATACATGAATATGAATAATAAAATGGCAATAACTACATATCTATCACTAATCACTTTAAATGTCAATGGATTAAATGCTACAGTCAAGACATAGGGTAGCTGAATGGATAAGGAAACAAGATCCACACATATACTGTTGACTAGAGACCCATTTCAGATTGAAAGACACACATACTAAAAGTAAAGGGATGGAAAAAGATATTTCATGTAAATGGAAATGAAAAAAAACACTAGGGTAGCAATACTTATATCAGACAAAGCAAATTTTAAAACAAGGCAAGAAGGACATTTGAAACAAAAAAGACATTTCATAATGATAAAAGAATCAATCTAACACTGGATAAAACCCTTGTATAAATGTATACACCCAACAAAGAAGCACCTGAACACATAAAGCAAACATTAACCAACATAAAGGGAGAGATTGACAGTAATACAGTCATAGTAAGGGACTTTAACACCTCATTGACAACAAGGGATAGATTTTCCAGACAGAAAATCAACAAGGAAACAGCAGCCTTAAATGACACGTTAGATCAGAAGGATTTAGTTTATATTTTTAGAGCATATCACCCTACAGCAGAAGAATATGCATTCTTTTCAAGTCCAAATGGAACATTTGGCCATAAAACAAGTCTCAATAAATTTTTAAAAATTGAAATCATACCAAGCATCTCCTCCCACCACAAATCAATTACAAGGGAAAAAAAAAAACAACTGAAAAACACACAAACACATGGAGGCTAAATAACATGCTACTAAACAATGAGTGGGTTAATAGTAGTTCAAGGAAGAAACCAAAAGATACCTTGAGACAAATGAAAATGAAAACACAACAATCCAAAATCTGGGACACAGCGGAAGCAGTCCTAAGAGAGAAATTCATAGCAAGACCAGTCTACCTTAAGAAATAAGAAAAATTTCAAACAAACAATTTAACCCTATACCTAATGGAACTAGAAAAATAAGAGCAAACAAAGCCAAAAATGAGTAGAAGGAAGGAAATAATAAAGATCAGAGTGCAAATAAACAAAATAGAGTAATATATTTATATGCATATAAATATATATACATATATACATATATATATAAAAGATTAATGAAACCAAGAGCTGATTCTTTGAAAAGATAAACAAAATTGATGAACTAAATTCATCAAGAAAAAAAAGAGAGGACACAAATAAATAAAATCAGAAATAAAAGAGTAGAAGTGCCAACTGACACCACAGTAATACAAAGTATTATAAGAAACTACAAACAATTATATGCCAACAACTTGGACAATCTAGAAAAAATGGAAAAATTCCTAAAAATATACAATCTCCCCAGACTGAATCAAGAAGAAACGGAAAATCTGAACCAACCAACTACTACTAAAGAAATCGAATGAGTAATCAAAAAATTCCCCACAAACAAAAGCCCTGAGCCAGATAGCTTCACAGGTGAGTTTTACCAAACATTCAATGAAGAATTAACACCTACTCTTCTCAACTAATTCCAGAAATTTCAAGAGGATGGAAGGCTCTGAACCACTTTTTATGAGGCTACAATTATCCTGATTCCAAAACCAGACAAGGAGATTACAAAAAAAAAAAAAAAAAAAAAAAGGAAAATTATAGGTCAATCTTCCTGATGAACATAGATGCAAAATCTTCAACAAAATATTTGCAAACCAAATTCAGCAATACATTAAAATGATCATGATGGAGTTGGATGTATTCCTAGGATGCAAGGTTGGTTTATATCTGCAAACCAATTAACATGATCCTAAATGAACAGCATTTCCTTCCTTTCATTGTTTAATTGCCAAAGATTCCATTACCTTCACTAGCAGGAAGGTCTTCAGCCTTACTTCCAAATTGCTGTAGTTCAGAGTGGTAGTAAGATTAGAGCCTGATCAATTTAGCCACCAATTTCATTGCTTCTTCTTTCTTTGACACATCGATTCCTTCTTTAACATATAGCTTTTTATATTATCCTATAAGGATTTCAGTAATAAAAGTGTATTTTAAAACACTGTAAAAATTAGTGGCAAATCACACGTGAAAATGCAAAACTCATATTCTACTTAGTAAAATGTAAGAAAGAATTACATTTATTTTTATTTAATGCAAATAGAGTTACTTGATTACTGTTTTAAAAATAAGATTAAAAATAATTTAGCATTGCTTTAAGGCTGACTTTAGGGATCTTTGGAACCCTCTGGGCTCTATCTTATCTAACTTCCCTAAGTAATGTCTTTCAAGAAGATTGCTTTACAAAAAATCTACTTATGCATACAGTCCTTTCAGTAGATGGCAATTATACTTTAATTTAATTCATTGTATCTCTGCCCACTGCATTGATCTTTTTGTCTGTTTCTGTGCAAGTTAACTTATTTTGATATTTTATGTCATGAATCACTATAGGAATTTAATTAAATTGATATATTAACTGTGCTGTAATTGCCACTGAAGTATTACAGATGTCAGGCCACTCTACTTTCATCCCAGATCATGACTGGAAATAAGATGCTGCAACTCAGATTCTTTTCTTTAGGAAAAGGTGTATATAAAATAAATAACCCACTGTTATGCATTTTTACCCAGGATCTGGAATTAGACTTTTATCTTTTAGAAAGAAATGATAAATGCTTTTGCAGAATATTGGATTAATTGCCTGTAATTATTTGTTTCAAATTTTTCTAATTTTGCCATGTTTAATGCCCTTGTACGTTCATGATCTGATCATTGATAAATTGCCTCTCAACATTAATGCTGCTGACTTTTTTAGACTCTAATTTATTCAGCTATTTTTTTTTTTAACATGAGAGTTTTATTTCAATTTTCACTGAGTTTATTTTCAAAATCTCTCCTGATAATTTATTTTCAAAAGTTGCATACTACTTCTTCTCAATATATAATTGTTATAAAAATAAAATACCCAGTTTAGCAAATTGATCATCAGAACACACAGCAGCTTCTGTACCTTGATGTCCTTATCAGTGTGGCAGCAAAGATACTATATAATGGAACTAACTGAGCCAGAGTATTTAAGATTGCATTAATAAGGGAGAGCACTTCACACACTATTAATACGTATTTAGACTAAAACAATAACATCATATCTTGAATAATAAATGTAAGTTTAAATATTTTGAATGTTTAATATTTTCATTTATTCAACATTTATATTATTGCATGCAATCAGATACAAAAGTAAAATCAAATTAAGCAATAAGTTATGTTAGTTTGAATCAACTGCTTATTATACCAAAGGTCATGTTTACTTATCATTTATCCAAAATTAACTTAATTCCTTTCCCAAATAGATGGATTATAGGCAAGAGATTTAGGCATTAATAAGTATTAATATATATAAAGCTTTAATTAACCTTTAATGTCTTAAAACCTTTTAGTATCCTAAAATTCTAGTTGGCTGGCATTTTCCTATTTACCCTTAAAAAAAGCCATCAAATATAAATTTGATGATGTTTCTTCTACCTTAACACCCCAAACAATGTAATATATAGTGCCATAAATAAATATTTGGGGGAGAATTAATTAAACGTTGGGTTAATAAATAGGTACTAAAATATATTTTTGGATTTGAAGATCTATGAGAAAGTCCACTTTTTAAATGTAGAAAGCCATCTGTTTTTTTAAATTATTAAAATTTAAAAAAGTAAAATATTTAATAATTTTTATTAAACTTCAGAATTTTCAATAATCTTAGATTTACAAAAAAATGCAGACATAGTGCAGAGAGTTCCCATATACCTCACACCTAATTTTCCCTTATTGCTAAAATCTTCTATTAGTATATACACAATTCATGAATCAATAATAATGAAATAATAATAATGAAACATTATTATTAACTCATGTTGATACTTGATTCAGATTTTCTTAATTTTTATTTAATGTCAGTTTTTTATTCCAGAATCCCATCCAGGATACCATTATAATTAGTCATCCTGTCTCTGTAATCTTCTCTTGGCAATTTATCCCATATTCCTTTCTTGGATGATCTTGATAGGTTTGGGAAGTGCTAATCAGGTATTTGGTATTACATCCCTTAATAGGTATTTGATGCTTTTCTCATAATTAAACTAGCATTACATGTCTAAGGAAGAAGACCATGGAGTTAAGTGCCATTTCCATCACATCATTTCAATGGTACGTACTATCAATATGATTTATCATCGTTGACATTGAACTCAGTCACCTGGCTTAGGTAGTGTTTGTCAGGTTTCGCCACTATCAAATGACCTTACTTGCCTATTTTCAATCTATACTCTTTGGAAGAAAGTCACTATGCACAGCCTACATTTAAGGAGCAGGGAGCTATCCTCCACCCACTTGAGGGTAGAATATTATTTGGAATTTTTTGAACAGAAATTCCAGAAATTATTTGGAATTTTTTGACACGGGAGATTTATAATTTTTGTTTTCTTGTTTATTTATTTATTTATATAAGTATGAAGGAAAGTCTAATTTAAATCAATAACATCTAGGACTAATGATAATTACTTAAATGAAGGGATAACAAAAAACATGATTATGTCTGAAAAGGGAATATGACGTTCGATATGATTTGCAAGTATATGGCTTGCCCAGTTGTCCCTGGTACTATTACATACTAATAATGGTCAAAATAAAATAGTCGTATGCACCATTCCCTTTGATTTTTTTCATCTTTCAACAATACTTATCTTTATTGGTAAAGAAAAAAGAAAACCTATTCTCAGTTCCTCTTTGGAACTCTTTAGTAAAAGCCAGATGGAGAAATCTGGTTTTACTTAAGAGTAACTTCTCATTTTCTCTTTTTCTAACCTATATATCCAGTTTTTCTCTCTGTTTTAGTAAAACTATATATTTTCTTTGTTTACTCCTTATTTATGGAACACTTACCATGTGTTCTGAGGATAACAAACAAGTTTGCTATGTTTAGTTTTCACATAGCATTTATTATAATTAACTTTGGTTCATTCGTAGTTAAATTGAGGAAAGCAGAGATTAGATATAGTCAAACACGCTGCATTTTTCTAACCATGTGTCCCCTAGGAAGTACATCACATTCCTCAGTTCTTTTTAAAATTATGTAAGATACTCTGGTTCAAATACTACACAACTTCCAGAAAACCTTAGAAACGGTCAGTTCAACAGCCTAGAAGATCATGGAAATCATAAGTGGCTAGTCACAGGACAGAAATCAAGGAAATGTTCTTGGTAAGACACAGATATTCCAATACAGCCCAATCATAATCGAGTGGTATTGACCTTAATTTCTGTATCATTTGCACACATAAAATACTGAAAAAGGTATAAAATGGAAAGATAATGCAACATTGTGATTACCTTGCATCTTGTATATATTTGCCACCTTCAAGAAAAATGGAAACCGTAAAGGTGATTTACATGTGTTTACCATCAGAGATCCCATATTTTAAGATAGCAATTCAAGTCAAATTCTCTATAGATTAAAAAACAATTTATTTTTTTAAAAATGATTAAGTGGCTTTGAAATCCTGGCCAAAAAAACGGATCCTACCTTAGGAATTTATGTTCACTATTATTTAACGGTATTTACAAAATCATGCTGTGACATATGATTGTTAATATCAACTTATACTTCCAAGAATTCTCATCCGAAATTGTTATAAAGATAAACAAATGCAGTGAATTTTGTCTACACTTCACTGTTCAAAAATTAATCATCAAATGCTGGATGAACCAATCTACAGAGAGTGTAGACCATTTTGAAAGAGCAGAGAAAAATTTAAATGTAGTAAATCTCCAGAAAGATGAGATCAGGCAAGTTCAGGGTGGTATGGACATAGACACACTTGAGAAAAAGATTTTTAAATCAAATTTTACTATATGTTGTTGAAGCCCAGTATTTGGCTTCCCAAAAATCCTATTATAGATGAATATCCTGATCAGAAGTGTTTTGACCCATTATGCTAAATCTATATAACACAATTATATTTGATGTCTGAAACTGTTAATTCAAACATGTGTCTCTTTTACTTGTAGTTCTGTGGCCTTGTGTGTCACTTTCTTCTGAAAAATACCTTCTTAGTAAATTAGGTAAAGAAAATGCTGAAACAATTAATGATATTAAAAACTGATATTTGCAGAATTAGGCTGAATTGCATAGAATATCAATTGGAGGAGAAAAAAAAAACTTTACCTAAATATCCATGTAATCACTGAGAGCTATTGTGAGTGGATATAAAATCATAATTTCCAACTTTTATTACCAAGCTATGGTAACTAAATAATACTATACTTCCGTTTACAGTACAGTAGTGTGCTTTTAAAGAAGACACGTAAAAAATCAAATGACAATAACAGCTGTTTACATATCCTCAAGCTATCCTATGTTTAAATAAAGATTTACTAAATACACATATTCTTTTACCGCCATGCACAAAGGTCAATTTATAAAAGAAGAGGCAGTCTTGAAGCAGGACGTTAACTAAAAAATGTAATTATCTATCTGTCTGTCTGTCTGTCTGTCTGTCATCTCTCTAATTATCTATCATCTATCATCTATCCATCCACCTACCTACCTATCTGTCTATCTATCTAAATACTGATAATTGTTTCATCTTACAGTATAGTATATCCCTAATTATAACTGCAAAGAAAGAACAATTTACTCAGCAAACAAAGACTATCATTCTATGGGACAGAACAGGGCCAGCAGGTGGACATCTGTGAATTATGCAAATAGAGGGATAGAAAACAACTAGGTCCTAACAAACAACTTCTATTCAGATGGAAAAGAGGAGCAGAGAAAGACTCTTCTCAGATAATTATTAAAGTTGGGAGGGCATTTATTCCCAGGGTGCATCTCAGGGAGGACTATTTTGTTTTGGCTTGCCTCCTCAAGTGGAAATTTAAGTGTGAATTAAAAAATGGCATGCTGAGTTTGAGGAGTGGATTCTTCTCTCTTTGCCAAATAGCAGCGTTGGATAGAGGGCAACATGTCATTGATTTCATGAATCTCCAATGTGCATTTTATACCCTTATGATGAATAGTAAGTAGTTTAATGCTGTTTATGGTAAAACTTTATGAATAATATTAATAAAGTGTTTGCACTACTGTTCATTTAACTTGACAGAATGTTGCCACCTGCTCCTTAATATTGATTAACACTAAAATAAAGTCCTTATTAAGGAATAAAAATAGCAAATTTATCTTCAAAGGAAACATTTACACACATGTAAAGCTTATTGTGCATATGACAAATTTTTTTCTAAATTAGCTAACATATGTTAGATTATAGCATTTTAGAGGTTTGAAAGTTTTCATACTAATAAAAATCTTTATGATAAGAGCTATACTTCATACAAAACTTTGACAAAATGCAATGTGATGGGGTATTAGAAAATGGGGGAGTTCAAAATGAATAAGTAGTCTGGATAATAAGGATAGGCAAGGCACACTCTTAGCAACTCATACCTACGCTACATATGTAGTAAACTCAATTTATAGACCAGGTGACATTTAAATTTTCCACTGGTGATGTGTATAATGCAATAAGAGCAATGCCTAGTGAGTTTCAGGTATCACTGAACAAAAATCATGACTAAGGTTTTAAAATGATGGATTCAAAATCTAAATGACATTTGGTAAAGGTAAGAGACAAATGAGATATTTTTCTGTAAAAATATGTGACAAAAATTAAGCCTTAAACATAAGACAGGACATGAAGAAGAAGGGGAGTAGAAGGGAATATATAACTACTCTTTGGAGAATTTAATATGTGACAAGCACTAAGGACTCTATGCATGTTATTTCCAATCTTCACAACAGCACTACAAGGTTAAGTGTGACATCCCTCCTTTTTACAGAGTAGTAAATAGTGACTCAGAAAAGAAATTAACTCACCCAAGATCACATAGCCAGAAAGGTCAGTTCTGGCTATGAGTTCTGTTGGGTTTGACCTAAGGTATAATTGAGTCTGGTTGCCTATGATCTAATAAGAAATCAGTTCTTTCCCGCAGCAGAATTCAGTGAATAAAGTCCAGATAGTGAAACTGTGTTTCTAATATCTTTATGCCTGTCAGAGTTTTATTTTTGGAGAGTTCTTGGTTTTAATCTCAACAATTCAGAAAAATGTAGGAAAACATAAAGGGCTAAGAAGACTATCAAAAGACAATGAGAGAAATGACAAAGGATTTTGGAAGATACGTTTAAATCACAAGAAATATGCCACCTTCACACGAACTGAGTTCATAATATGCTTTCATAGTGGTTGTAAACTGCAGTGCTTTGGTTCCGAAATCTGTGATATTCCACATGACTTCTATACCCTTTTGTCTAAAGAAAGCTGTAGATCTCAGTGAAGGAAAAAGCTCTTCAATTCTTTGAACCTAGATGTACCTCAAGGAGGTGATAAACTGGTCACTCTGCAGCACCAGGCCATACGGATGGTGATGGAGAGACTCTCTGGGCACTGTCGGCAAGTCACTCTGAGTCTCTAATGGAAGCCAATTACACAGGACTTTCTAAAGTGACAGTATCACTCTAGTAATGTGGAGATTAAGTGTTCCAGTGAAATCTAATAGCTCAAACGCGCCAGTAACATTATTAAAATAATTACTTCCTTCTACTTTTTGTCTACTATTTTTTGGCAAAGTGCTACTTCATGTGGCAGCAGGTTTTATAAAGAAGGTAACATAAACTATAGCAGGACACAGAAACTATAAAGGCAGTGTTGTCCCTCTTTAATAATTCTGACGTATGACGGCTGAAATAATAGTGCGGCCTGAAAAGCTGCCTTCCAATAGAACATTTGTGGATAATTGAACTCCTGCTCATTGTTCGAAAGGTCATGAGGTTTGAGTGGGCTCTTTTTCTTTTGGTAAATTATTCAGCTTGAGTATTTATTGGCATGCCAAAAGGATAGTATTGTATGAACTGTCTTTGTTGCTCTTCAGTGTTTCCTAATTTAATTGTGTTGTTTTCTGTGCATAACCTCAGCAGAAAATTTCCATCTCTCTTTCTCAAATTCCAGTACAGAGATCTCTCATCTTTGCTCTTTGCTATACAGACCAACCTCATGCATCAAAGAGACGTGAAGTAGCCAAAGAGAAAAAATTATAACACTGATTGAATGGAGAGTTTTGGTTGGATTTTGTTTCACACTTGATGAAATCCCTGCTTTTATTAATATATGGGAACACTTCTTAAAAGAAATCTATAATATAATAGGAAGAGTGGGTCTAATTTTGAAGAAATTGCGAGAATTAGAATATCTACAGTGGAATGGCAAAATGTGTATTTCCCAGACCTTATTCTACCAAAGTAGTATCTATACAACATCTACATGCTGAAGGAGAACTACTGAAGTCAAGAGTGAGAGGGTCATGATAAAACAAAAAGTGGATGGATTTATAAAAACATATCCTACATGCAGCTCTCATTTTCTTCTGATCACAGCAATCTCTGCACCTACCATGCTTCCCCGAAAATAAGACCTAGCTGGACAATCAGCTTTAATGCATCTTTTATAGCAAAAATTAATATAAGACCCAGTCTTATTTTACTATAAGGTCGTGTATAATATAATATAATGTAATGTAATGTAATGTAATATAATATAATATAATATAATATAATATAATATAATATAATATAATATAATATAATACCGGGTCTTATATTAATTTTTGCTCCAAAAGACATTAGTGCTGATTGTCCAGCTAGATCTTATTTTCGGAGAAACAGGGTAGCTACCTACATAAAACTGAAGGTTTTTTGTTTGTTTTTTTTGTTTGCTTTTGTTTTATTATTGCTTTCAGATAAGGGAGAGTGGTCTTTTCAAATTTTTGTCATTTTCTCAGTAAACAGCTCTCTTCCTATGGACCAGATCATCTTGGTTTACATGGAACTAAGCTAGATATTATTTACTTCTTCATTAAAATTTTACAACAGTCATATGGATCAACCTTATTACAGATGAAGAGGAGATACAGAAAATTAAGTCCCTTTCTTAAGGTATCATTTCTCATAGATGACAGGGCCATGATTTGACACCAAACTCCAGACTCTAATTTAATTCTACGTCACATGTCACATAATTACTGGATTGCTTTAAGACCAAGTGATACTAGACAGGAAGCATTAGGTTCTAAAGGGCCTGTTAAGACATAAGATGCTACTGGTTCAATTCACCCAATAGGTATCGACTTCTATGATAAGACAAAGGTCACCAATATGCTAACCTACTACTTCTAGTTCCCTTGCCCTTATTTGTTACATATTCCCACCTCATTGTCCAGGCCTCTGGTTTAGTCTTCTGTCTCTCTCCGGTCTGTACCCACCAGTTTGGCTCAGTTCTTGACTTCATTCCAGTTTTGCCTCTTGGGTTCCATTAATCCTCAGTCCTTAGCTGCCATGATTCCTCTTCACTACTTGGGTAGACTGGTCCCAAATAGCTGTGAACGCCCAACGATTCGCTCACAAACTGCCTTGGCATTTCAAGTGCCATCTATGACTCAGCAAGGCCTTATAGTCACTGATCAACAGAAAGCTTCCACCTGGACTTTAGACAAGCCCCAGTCAGTGAATTTGTACATATAATCTGAGTGTGATTCTCGATCTATGGTTGACAACACTTTATTATCATATTCTGAAAATGGTTGACAACACTTTACTATCATATTCTGAAAACCTAATGTTTTAGGTACTTTAGTTTCTCTGAAAAACAGGCTCAGGTGGTGGGAAATTATATGTTAAACAGTTGTAGTTTTTATTATTAGGTTTTCTTATTTTTATTGGAGACTTGTTTCCTCCTCTGTGTTTTCTGCTTTTGAGTTGTTTTAGTAGTCTTCACCTGTTCTCCTGACATGTCTGGCTTGGAGTAAGCAATGTAACTTTCATTTATGCTGAGTTTAACCTCCCTTTCTATTCTGGTTATCTGTTGCTATGTTACAAAGTACCTCAATCAATAGAATTTTAAAAGCAACCATTTTGTTTTTCTTGTGACTTATGCATTAAGAATCTGGGCAGGTTGATTAGTGCTTCCACTGCTCCTTGAGTCATTGTGGTCACTTGTTGGCTTTCAGTGAGCAAATGAGCTATCTGGAGGGCCCAAGATGGCCTTCACTCACATATTTGTGTGTGTGTGTGTGTGTGTGTGTGTGTGTGTGTGTGTGTGTTTAGGGTTGGCTAAAAGACTAAGCTCGGCTGGAACTGGTGAGAAAAGTACCTTCCCATATATTCTCTAGCGAGGGTTCTTGATATATTAGAACTTAAATGGAGATCGTAACTCCCAGAGATAATGTTCCAAGAGACATGAAGCAAAGTCTGCCTGTTTCTTATGTCTTAGGCCCTGAAACTGCAGAGCATTATTTCTGCTACTTTCTATTGGTCAGAGGACAGATGGGCTCACCAGATTCAAGGGGAAGGAACATAGATCCCACTTCTCAGTGAGAGGAGTTTCACAGAATGATATGTGGCTTTCTTTCATCCCCCTTACTTCCTATACCCTAATGTCTGTTTCTCTCCCAATTTTAGTCTTTAGTTTATACTCTAAGCTGGAAAATATGAACTCAGTTTATAGTAAAGTAATTGATAAAACCCCCTGGTTCTAATTTAATTCCACTCATTCACTTATTAACATACCGTTTTTGTTGGTTTTTTTTTTCACCTGTTACACAGTTGAAGATTACATGAAGTAATGATTAGAAAGTAGTACAATAAAGTAATTTTCAAAATATAGACTTTGTTCACCAGCTTTGAACTTTGCCTTCATCATTTATAAATTGTGAAATCTTAAGCAACTTAATTAACTTGAGCCTCAGTTTCCTCTTTTGTAAAGTGAAGAATAAAATGCCCATATTATGTGCATGTTTCAAATATTAAGTGTAGAAATGTATATTAAATACTAAGCATATTGTCTTGCACTCAAATAGTCTAACAAAAAAGAACAGTAGCTATGATTAATAGCTATCACTACCACTCATTATGTGAGCTTGAATTAGTCATTTAATATTTCTAGGACTCCTCTTCTAGATATATTTTTGTTCTGTGTAAGCAACTTGACTTGACTTTTTTTGGTTATGGTTTTAGTTTACTACAGTAAAAGATATAGATCAAAATCAGCAGAGGGAAAAAAATAAATAAATAAATAAACATGAAGAGAAGTCCCGGAGAAAACAAACTAGTATAGCATGGCTCCAGGCCTCAGGCCTGCAGAAATATTCTTATCAGCAAAATATCCCCAGGGTTCAGAAATCGTTTCCTAGGAATGTGAAGACAGGCCTTTCTTTGGGATATGCACGGATTGAGGCACCTAGGCCAGGTGGGATTATCCCTTCCTTCCCACATATTACTCTAAAACGTTTGCAACCGAGGGAACTGGGCACAACTCATAAGGGAATTCTATTCCTTGTCCTCAATTTTTCTGTAAAACTAAAATTGTTCTAAAAATTAAAGTCTATTAAAAATCAATATCTAAATTGGAACAATAGATCATATAAACTGATAAATATTCAGGCTGAAAATGTTTTAACACTTTTTAACACTGTCTTCTATCTAGTAATTTTATCTAATTGAGGTGATATTGTAAAAAAAATCTGTTGCATTGTTTTGGCCTTCTTTAAAGGTAGTGATTTCTGTTGCATTCTTTAAAGGTAGTAATTTATGAATGTTTTCTCATCAGTAATAGCTTTTATTATTCTTAGTTGCCAAAAAGCAGAAAAAAATCCAAATGTCCATCAACCGATACATGGGTAAATAAAATGAAATGTTATTCATCCATAAAAAAGAATATAGTCCTGACATATGCTATAGCAAAACTTGAAAACATTATGAAAAAAGACAGACACAGAAGAGCACATGGAGTTCGGATAATTAAGTTTGTGAACTCATCCTAGAAAAAATCCTACATACCTCATTGCTGAATATCACTATGGTCACCTTTGAAGTACTCCCCCTGGGAACCTATGCACTGATGCCAGCACTAGTCCAACCTTCAAAGCAAGTTTGGAACTCTTTTTCTGGAATGGTCATCAGAGCTGTTGTCATATTACCCTTAATGTCCTGAATGTCATCAAATGTCTTCCTTTCAATATTTCCTTCATCTTGGGTAAAGAAAGAAGTCATTGGGGGCCACATCAGGTGAGTAGGGAGGGTGTTCCAATACAGTTATTTGTTTACTGGTTAAAACCTCCCTCACAGACAGTGCTGTGTGAGCTGGTGCATTGTCGTGATGCAACAGCCATGAATTGTTGGCAAAAATTCAGGTCGTCTAACTTTTTCACACAACCTTTTCAGCACTTCCAAATAGTAAACTTGGTTAACTGTTTGTCCAGTTGGTACAAATTCATAATGAATAATTCCTCTGATATCAATAAAAGTTTAGCAATATTGTTGCAACAAGTTCACAGACCTCATATATAATTGTCAGACCTCATATATAATTTATGGTAAATTTCCAGAATAGACAAATCCAGAGGTAGAAAGTAGATTAGTACTTTCCAGAAGATAAAGAGATGAGGAAATGAGAATTGACTGATAATGAATATGTGTTTTATCTTTGGGGTGATGAAAATGTTCTGGAATTAGATCGTGAAAATGACTGCACAGCTTTGTGAACACTACTGAATTGTACATGATAAAAGGATGAACTTTTATGGTATTTGACCTATATTTCAATTTTTAAAACTGGCTCTTTCTCACAAATAAATTTTCAGGTTAAATTTCATGAACATGTGCTCTGTTTTTTGTACACTAGATTAGCAGACCTATCAATTTTGAAAAATAAACACACTTCTAATAGATCTAATATATCTAATATCTAATATATCTACCTTTATAAAATTTTCTTAGCCTCCTTTCTTTTTCGTTTCATTACACAGATACGCACACAATCCTTTACCTTTATAGAATACCATAAATATTAAGATAATAGGAACTTTTACTTTACTCAGACATTCTAGCATTGTTGCAACAGTGATATTCTTATTACGACCATCATGGCTTATTAGGTCTACTAATATGTGGATAAAATAGACTGAGTAGTATAGACAAGAAGCAGAATCCAACTGCTATTAATTTATTGCTTTACCTAATTGAAATCAACAGGGGGTTTTGTCTTGCTTCTTATTTTTTATTTTATTTTGTTTTGCAAAAAATACAGAATTGTGTGAAACCAGTGATATGATATTTCCTGAATGTACACATAAAGGCCTGGATATAAACGAATATAGAAAACACTGAAAACTCCCTGCTTTAATGGAATTTTAAAATGTATATTGTGACAAGTGTACTTTATTTCTCTAATATAGTAAGACTGGATTGTTTCCTGAAACGAAGTATCTGTGTATCTTGGTTTAGTGATGGTTTCATTTCTAATCAATTATTTATATCTTAAATTTTACTGATATTAAAAGAATCTATAATATAAACAAACTTTTAATATGATTTCTGTATATTGTATACACAAAATAGCTGTAATTGAGCAGCTTACCTTCCACTTGCAAGTTTACGAAAATATAAGTATGTCAAAATAAATAAAAATGAAATACTTCTTTAGTTTTAATGAAAGGAATCCAATCAACTTACCTCTGAACTGAAGCTGCATAATCAAAACATATTAGCTAGGGATATCACTGATTTATAAACAAACCAATGCTTTTCTCTGCATGCTGAATTTAGCATAGTGAGCTTATCTTACTTGTTTAAACTTGTTTGGTGAAAGGTATGAAGAATAAGCTAGTACATATGTGTACATATGTTCATGCACTCACAGACCTCTAAACTTGGTTTTCTGTTAAGAGTTCTTAGAAAGTATCTAGTTTTTACTTGTAGAAGTAGATGCTATACAATAAAGAAAAGCTTTTAACATTTTTCTCTAGTAAAATGTAAATGGCATATAGTGGAATATTAGTTTCAGGTGGATATAATGATTTTATATATGTACATATTGTGAAATAACCAAATAAGTCTAGTGAATATTCATCACCATGCATAGTTAACAATTATTTTTTTTCTAGTTACGAGTTTTAACCTTTAACAACTGATTCTTCTGGTGTTTTCTACAAACTGCTTCTTAAATCACTGGCAAATTCTGATTTCTGATTTTAGTGAGTCTATCACAGAGAAGTAAGACAGGCCAAACATCACAATAGGATTGTTAGATCATTAGTCAAATATAACTAAGTAAAAATGTTTTCACAAAGTCAGACTTGCTAATTGACATAATGTAGAACTGTGGGTCCAAGCCAGATTTTCCGTTGAAAAAAGTTATCTGTGAATGTTCAGTTCTTGCTAAGGCAGATTTTACTCTCAACTTTTTATTAATACCATCTCCTCTGCTTAAATTCTTTGATGTTACCATATCTATTCATTCATTTTTCAGTCTGAAATTTACCCTGATAGTTCTTTATGTAACACACAAAGATACAAATGGTTTGTAAAATAAGAGTAGCTTTAACCTTAAAGTAAAATCTAGGGAAAAACTGCATTTTAAAGCAAAATGCAGTTTTTTCCCTAGATTGTACTTTGTTTATATTTTTCCTTTAAATTAGTGTACTAAAAATATTGCAATAGAGTACAACATGATAAAAATGTCATGTCCTGTCTTCCTCTGCCCTGTTATATATCATGTTTCGTTGGAAACATGGTCTGTGTTAATTGGTTTCAGCATCGATATTGAGTATATGCACATACATACGAGTGTTATAGCAGGCTGTGTTACTGGTTAATTTAAGTCAGCTATTGTTAAGTTGCATAGCTGTAGGGGTCCTGATACCTTGGTGTGGCTTGAAATTACCTCTCTACCTCAGGATGGAGACTTTACACAAAAAGCCCTGGCAGGATGGAGCAAGAATTAAAGAATTATTTTTCCTTTGAATGTTTACTAAAATAATATAAAGCTAAATGAAATTGAACTATTACAGCAAATAACATGGGATGTTAAATGATCCTTTCCCTGTTTTTCCTGTTTAGGACTTGCATAAATGTAAAATAATCTTTAAGATAGTCCTACTGTTTAAGTAATTAAACAAGGTGGCCCTCAGACTAGGGTGGCTCTAGTGCCTTGGTTGCCAACCAAAATTGTAAGCAAACCAAAACCTAAGTCAGAGTCAATGCACTCAAATCTGAGAAAATGAAATTCAAGAATAACCAATCACAAATGGCCAACAAGGCTTTCCCAAATAAGGCAACCACTTAAGCTATAGCCAATCAAATAATCTTTGCTTCCCTTCTCGATAAAAATTTCTGCCCTAGTTCCTGTTGGTGATGGCTCCTAACTGCCTTTAGTTTGGCACTGCCCGATCCTAATCAATATATGTTCAAATAAAGTCTTGAAAATGTTAATGTATTTCAGTTTATGTCTTAATACTAAATGATTAGTATCATTTAAAATAACAATGTACAGTTGAATGCAATATCCCTTTTAATTGAGCGTACATCTTTCAGTGACCTCTTTTAGTCTCTTTTAATAGACTCTGAATGATGTCAACTTCTTTTAAGAAAAGTTTACAAGACTTGTTTTGTGGGGTTTACTTATTATTCTTTAACAAAATTGGGCACACATTTTCTTAAAGTTGACCATAAATATTCCTTTGAGGGAATAAAAATTAATTTACATAGAGTCTCCCTTTAACTTATGGACTTAAACTTGATCCACGGGTTTGCACCACGGACTTCAAAAGGTGGACCACTACTGTAGATGTGATGGCCTATTTCTTCCAGAGGTGGTTCAGGATCTGTTGTAGCAAACTGGGCCGCATCATCAATTTCTTTTCTCACTTCAACATCAATTTCCTTTAATTCTTCAATACTGGCAAGCTTGTTGTTTACCATTCTATCTTTGAGAAGCATAACAGGATCACTCTTACTTCTCACACTATGAATTTCTTCTCGAGTACGATAACTGACTCCAGGATCACTCATGCTGTGTCCGTGATAACGGTAAGTCTGCATCTCCATCACTATGGGCCCTTTTCCAGATCTGCAATAGTCAGCTGCAAACTTTGTTGCCTCTCGAACACACAGAATATCCATTCCATCTACCCTTAGTCCAGGGATAAAATTGCCTCTCTTGTAGTAATCAGTGCTGGCTGCTGCTCTCCCAATGGCTGTTCCCATTGCATAGAGGTTATTCTCACAGATGAAAATACAAGGTAATTTCCACAAAGCTGCCATATTGTAAGCTTCAAATATCTGACCCTGATTAGCAGCGCCATCCCCATAGACAGTCAAAGCGATCTCATCGTTTCCCTTGTATTTACAGGCCAGAGCAATACCAGCTCCCAGGGGTGCCTGAGCTCCCACAATGCCGTTGCCCCCGTAGAAATTCTTGGAATACATATGCATCGATCCACCTTTTCCTTTAGCACAACCTCCTCTTCTTCCTGTAAGCTCTGCAAGAATTGACCGGACAGAGAGTCCACGAGTATAGCAGAAGCCATGAGCCCGATAGGATGTGATGACATGATCGGTGGGATTTATCCCAGCCTCAAGGCCCACGCAACAAGCTTCCTGACCATCACACAAGTGACAGAAACCACGAATAAATTTCTGTTTATACAACTGATCTGCCTTCAATTCCATTCGGCGAATAGTCTGCATCGCCTTATAGTATTTGAGCCCATCCTCCCGGGTGAGCACTGTTGCGACAGGGGGACCTTCTTCCAACCGATAAAGATCACATTTCTTAATTTCAAATGTAACATCTTTTGAATAGTTACAGGATGCCACCAGCACTCTGCTAGTGGGCTTCTGGGGGACACCCGACAACACGCGGGACACGGCGGCAGCGAGCATCTTCCTCATGGAGGGAGGCTGGGGGCGGCAATGGCGACTGCCAACTGTCCAGAGCGCGCGGGCTGCGCCTCCTGTCGCCTTCTGAGCCTAACACACGTGGCGCCATAATGGCCACGCTGGTGACAGAGGCCACGTCATGCGCACTAGGTCCTTGGCCGCCGGCCTGGATTGATTGATTTTTACAGGGCCTTACAATTATAAAATTAAGAATAAAGGTCGTTTCTAATACTGGAAGACTTGGCAGAACTACAATCCTAATTAACTCCATCATCTTCGCTAAATCATAATAATCTGAGTCCTTTTTCCCTGCTAAACACTGTAGCAATGCTTCTCAAATGTGTATCTATGGAAGAGAAGAACAAATACAATCCTAAAGCATATAAGAATTCTGATAAGTTAAGCCAAAGATATTCTCACCAATATTTCTTTCAAGTCTTTTTTTAAACATATTTATGACTATTTTATCCTACTCCATAATATACCAAATTTATTTTAATGTAAGAATAAAATTAAATTATTTGTAATTTAAATATTTAATTTAAAAACAGGCACTTTTTTTTTTTTTTTTTTAAGTTGGTGCTCCAGAAGACACCACATTTATCTTTTTGGCTTCTGGTATCTGTGTCACCTGGGGTGGAGGGCAGGTGGTAGTACACAAACCCCAGAGTGAGAATAACCATCTAAACCACCTGATGTCGGAAAAATTGGAGGCAGGGTTGAATGCAGATTGCCCTAACAACTAACAAGTTTTTGATATGGTACCTTTCTTAAAATCCTCAATCCTATCCAAACAGTTTTAAGCCTATTTTTCTGACCAATTTACTTTTTTTTTTTTTCCCCTACAATGTCTTCAATAGGTTTCCATAGAAAACATCAAGATTCAGGTGGCTTTGTTTTTTGGCTTTCAAATCAATCTAAATAGAACCAGTTTTATTCTGGGAAATTGAGAAGCGTGTTCTTATAATACCTCTTTATAAAGTAAACACTTGAAAGTATAACTTCTGGTAAAGTGACTCACTCAACAGTATACAGTTTGGTCTGAAAGAGAGCAATAGAGTTTATTTAAGCAACTCATAACAGTTCAGTCATAGGGCAAAATAATCTGAGGCCTAGGGTTACAAAGACCACATATCATTTTCTTCTTTTATAGGTTTACTAGGAAGGTGATTTTGTACCCCAATAAGCTAACCATAAGCAGGGATCCTGTTCTATTTAGGCTATTAAGCAATTTACCTTAATACATGGTGTGTTTTATTTCCACTGCCTGTTTGTAAATAAACATGCAAATAAAATACAAAATCCCAGTTGGTAAATAAATTCTTACCCAAATTTCCCTAGGACACATTCAAAGCAGCTGCCTTTTCTGTATTTAGCTGCAAGTGTTATTTTGGACACTTCTTTTGATATTTAGGCAAGAAGGAAAAAAATAAAAAGTTATGCTATCTCTTAAAACTTGATATTTCCCCACCTTCCCAACCAAGCCATTATAACAGGCCTAATTTTTTTCACTCAGTTTAAAATTCTGCTGTTGGAATTCATGGTCTTGCTGTGTTGTTTGCTCCTCCTTTGATAGTTAGCCTGTCTCTGCTGTTCTCTTTCATTCCTGCAGGTATTGGAGATCTCCAGGGAGCATTATCTCCATGAGAATGAGAAAAATGACACTGCAGGATGGAACCGTAGTGTTAATGGGTCACTGAGTGACAGCTGAGCCTTCTCTCAGAGGTATCAGCTGGGTAACACTGCCAGGAACACAAGAGCTCTACAATAAAGTGTGCCAATTTAATCTTGTCACACATAGCCTGGGCTGCAAAGATAGAGCTCCCCTTAAAAGTCCAGTGTGACAAGGGTAAATCCGACTCATGGGAGAGGAGAACATGCAAGGATGCTAATTGGGAAATACCTGTGCTACAGGTACCCACAAAAGATGGCCATTTTTTTGCAACAGGCTCTGGTTAAGATAATAAACAATAAAATGTGAAACTTACAGGAACCTCTTAGACATCAGTTACACTATACCTTCTAAATTCGACTTAAAGATAGACAGATGAAATCATATTTGCAAAATATGACAAAGTATTTCCATTAAACTTATTAGTTCTGATAATTTTCTGAGTTTTTATTATGTTACCAAACCCATTCACATATTAAAAAAAAAAAGAAAAGTGAAATGTCCAGATGTCAGCGGAAAAGTTTAAAACTCCCAAGGAGACCCTGAGCTATTGAACCTCTCCTCTTATGGGCCCCTAGTTAGAGAGGATTGAAGATTACACATAGACAATAGAGTTGATGATGGTGTACTTTTCTTCAAATGATTTATTTTTGATCTTGTGGTTGTCCAGTAACAGTTTTATTACCAAACAGGACCAATAATCATCTACACAATCAGCGCTCAAATGTTGTTTGCAATTAAAGTCCCCGTAAATTCTAAGTTTTTAATTAATACCAAATCTCACTTTTAATCTATCTGAAATTAAAGGAAAACAGATAAGTTCTTTTATAAGGCCAATGTAATTAATTAATTACATTTAATTAATAATAAAAAAAACTAATAAAAGAGGAGCCAGTAATTATAGTAGCAGTCATTCTTGTCAATGTGACAGAATTTCACATTTCATGTCTAATGATTGATTTTCTACAGGGACGTTTCTGAATTTATCTTAAAAATGTCACCCCCATTGCATCAACAGCATAGAAATTTTTTTCAAATAAGTGACAAAGAAATGTTACAGAAAACAAAAAAAGAACAGCATGTTTGAGGGGTATTTAAATTCCTTCAGTAATAATTGCACTTTTCACCAAATGTTAACTGAGAAAAGCTGTTAAAAAGTGAATATGTTCTAGATAAATAATATCAAATCTCATTATACGATTAGTGACAATGTATTTTTTTTCATAGTTCTAAGATTTGGCAATTAAGAGTGATGAGTAAGAAAAAAACTGAGTTATATAAAACTCAGAAAAGAATTTTCCCCATTTGGTCGATTACTTTCCCTTGGAGAAAGGGAAAATGTCAGTACCATATATTCTGCAAAATAATGACAATCAAGCTAGGATCCTCTTTAATGTTATAATAAGTGAGGTTATTAGAGAACAGTTCAGAGCCCTTGGCAAACAATTTTTTTTTCTCCTCCTCCTCACCCCCCTTCATAATTCTGAAGATTCCTTAAATAAAAATTCAGGACAAATTACCATGAAGATAAGACTTGATTGAAAATGACAGGTAAAGTGAGAGTGCTTTTCATTTCACCCAGATATTGATGGTGTAAGGAAAAGAAAGACATTGTGGGTTAATTTTCAGTAACAACTGGTGGAGCCATCATCTTTCTCCTACTGGATGGCCTCAGTCATCTGATTCATCGTGTTCATAGTAATCAACCCTCTATAACTAGATATCGGGACCAATATCTAGCAGTTAATGATAAAAGGGATCATAACACAAAAGCATATTAAAAACAAAACCAAAAAAATTTTTCAAACATTTCAATGAGCTCCCTATAATTAGAGCTGTAATTGAATGCGGTCAGATGAAATAAGAAATAAAAATATATATATAATATGGTGTCAAGATTTGCTAATGCCTATATCTCAACCAGTACAGGACTAGTATAGGAATCAAGAGTTGTGCACTGATATTTGTTCAGTTCTTTGAGTTGTTTTGTAAAATCATAAACTCATTCAAAATAAAAATCATCAATACATGTCATTAACAGATCAAAGCAAGCTCAAGAAAGCTCAAGTCAGAATTAGGTATATTTGCATTTCCTTTAAAAATTATTATTTACAATTCTTGGGAAAGTGTTTGTTCAGATTTTAATTCTCACATACTTGCAAGTTCACGTCTCAAATTTGTATTCTTTAAACAAACATACGTTTATCCCTAGTAACCTTAATTTTAATAGTAATAATTTTACTAGTAATAATGTATATATTAAGTGTGATAGTAAAAATAAGCTCAACATATTCAATAGTGAAATGAGGGTGTCTTGCCTTTGTAAAGTCTTTAGTAATACATTAGTTTCTCTTTACTATACAATTTTATGATGTTTTCTTTATAAATGGCCTCCAAGCACCGTTCCTCTAACAACTTTGGGTAGACTACTACCTTTTTCTAATATCAGTATGCAATAACATAATTAGCATGTTTATTTCTTTTGATTGTCTTCTTTGAATGAAGACCTGAGTCACTGAACTAAGTTTAAAGAGAGACAAAGGAATGTTGGCAAAATTCCAAAGCACTGCTGCCGCCTAGAAGGAAGTTTGAGCAGCACACTTGACCATCACAGAGAAATCTTGAGGAAAAGAGACTGAGGAAGAGGCAACTCTTGTTCCACACTTTAAAAACATACTGTTGGCCACATCATCGGTTTTCATGGCTCTATTATGTATCTAAGATTGGGCACAGTCTTGCCTATCACACCGTAAACTGAGATCCTAATAGATCACATGGCTCTCTCAGGAAACCTCTGCAAATATAGCAAATATGTGCAAACAAAGAAGCGAAATATTCTTGGCAAAATAATACATATATTTTTAAATAAGGGAGACGAAATTTCAAGCTATCATATAAGTTCATTTGAGATTTAAGAACATGTTATAAATATTGCCCAGGTATGTGATAACCTTGCATCTCTTTGCAGGAGTTACAAAGTTTACTCATCTAATTCTCACAGACACAGGCAAAACTCTTTCTATCGTTCTCAATTTCTGCATGAGGAAACTGAGGCTGAGAGAGTTTAGATGAAAGGCAAAACTTACAGAGCTGGTAAAATTTTTAAAAAGCATAATATTTATTCTTCACTTATACTGCACGTATAATGAAGTGACTTCCTTTTATATGCCCCTTTTAGGACCTAAAGAGTAAAAACACAATGATGACATACAATTATATTTCCCTCCACTTAATCCAGTTCACATGGAGGTGTTGTTTTGTGAGTTCTCCCAGATTTTCTGGCAGTGCATGCGGAAAAGAACACATCATTATTGAATGACAAAGGAAGCGACACATGAGCAGCTGTTACAGAGGCAATAAAACTAACTTATTGCATTCCAGGCAATGGTTACAATGACAGTGTGTCTTTATTAGGATCAATGATGAGCAAATTAAAAATAGAGTACCGCCAAACTGCAACATACGAAACAGACCATTTTAATTTTGTAAAGTTGTGGTGTCTCCTTTAATTTGGTAATACAGCAGAGCTGGAAAGCCACACTGGGAAAAATGAAAATCAAGATCTCATAATTATGCAGTACATTATGAATATGAATGCATTTTCTCCGAGCAACCTAAGACAATGCTATAGAAGTTTTATGGAGCTTTTTGTGCGTGAGAATCTTTCTGTTCCCACAGACCCACTGTGCATCTAAGATTCTAAGATATTTCCATAGTACCTAACACTGTAAATCTACAGCCACCATGAAAAGCCTCAAAAAGTTTTTGAAATAAGAGAACCAATAAACACCATCTTCACTGGTAAATAAAGATAGTGTCCAAGAAGAGTTTTAGAGCTCAGACCTGTTAGACACTCATCAATAGCATCAGACTCAAGAAGCAAGATTGTTGGGCAATTGTCAGAGGAATTTAACAAGCTCCTGTCAGGGCCATCAGCTGGTTAACCTGCTTCCTTCTCTTAGGTCCTGATCACTACATTGAAATGTATGATGAATTTCCCTGAAACCTCCTAACTTCTATTTGCCCTCAGCCCACTTCATTTCACGATAAAATTCACCATCTACTTAGAAGAATGCATTGCAACTTAAAGGGATTTTTCTGAATTTAATGCATTTTCCCATATTATTTGGAAAATTATGTGGAATGTATCATATCCCCATTGATTTAAGGAGCAACGGACCTGGCATGGTTAATAAGCCACATAAACATTGAGCATGTCGTCAGGTCACACATCTAATTCATGGAGAGTCAGTCTCATCTTCTGAGCCAGTGCTCCTTGCCTGCACATACTGCAATGCTTCTCCAACCCAGCTGCCTGTCTCCTGATGAATTTTTACATCTATCAGAGCTTCCTTCCCCCTGATCTCAGCGGAAGAGTTCTCATCTTATCTGAAATCTAACCCCTCAGCCTTGCTGCAGAACCCGCTCTTCCCGCATAATGAGACACTGCTCTCACTCACATACCCCCGCCCGTACCCCCCACCAGAGAATCATCAATTTTGTCTTCTCCTTTGGGTCTTTCCTGCTCATATTTCCTCAGCTCTGAAAGAAGACACCAGAGTCCTCCTTGCCTCTTTTAGATCTCATCCTATATTGTTCCTTTTATCTAGTCAAGCTTCACAAACATACAGACTGTACCCTTAGTCTCCATTTACTCTCCTTTAATTGCTTCCATATGCTTCTGCAATCTGTGTCGTCAACAACAAACTAAAATTTCTCACATCAAGGACTTGGCTAAATTTAATGACAACTTTAGTATTATCACTCTCTGGAACTCTTCCCCACGTAGCCTAAGTGTTTCTCCATGGATATTCCCTTTCCCTAACTTCAAAAAAAATATCATGTTCTTATGATGGTTATACCCAAAACTTCATTTCCTGATATATCAACCTTGACCCCAAAAATAAATGTGGGTCTAAAGTTTAATACTATGTGCTCTATTCTTGCCAGCTTCAATGATTACTCACAGAGTCTCATGTGATTTATTGGTTTAATTCTCACCAGTAGGGAGCTGCCAACTACATTTTCAACATTAAGTTCCTTTCATGCTCTCTAATCTATAAGGGGGAAAAAAAAAGTGTGTTAAAGCCCTATAGTTATTTAAACCTGAAAATTTCTAAAAAGAAAGATTTTCTACCTTCTACCCATTTGATTAAAAATATCTTCTCTTCCTAATTTTCTTGTTATCATTAGAGACCTACATTTATAATCTTAACATACACCTTGACTATAGTGTCTTTTGAAAAATTTTATACTGTAAATGCAGAAAAGCACAAAGACAAAAGATTTAAATCATCCAATGATAACTACTGTTAAATTTTTATTTCCTTTATTTTTAAAATTTCTGATATAATTAGGATTATGTTACGCATTTTTTTAAACTCAAGTTTTTTGCATCATATTTTCATAATAATCAAAACCCATTTAAAAGATAATTTCAGTGGCTGCAAAAAAAGAATCCCCATTATATGGATATGCCATAACTAACTAAAATATTCCCTTAAGACTGCACACTTGTATTATGACTTAGCGCACATTATGTTCCAGGAACTATGCATTACGGAGACTACTGATTTTTTAAATTTAGATAATAGTGATTTTAACACACACAAAATAATGTATTCAATGTATTAGTCTCTTTTGTCATGCTTCTACTCCTTTTTTGCACACATAATTAGGATATGTGTGTTAACATATTCTAATTACTTATTTTTAATTGTTTTATTCTTTTATATTTAGTCTTTGAGACATCTGAAAGTTACTGCATAACACAGATGTGACATTGCAACTTAATTTTGTACACTCAATTCTTCCACTATCAAGTCCTGAGTACTCTATATCTTTATTATTTTGGGATATTAACTTTATCTTTATATCTATATATCTATATGTATATCAAAATCTCCATAAGCTAAAACTTTTGTTTCTAGGCTGTTTAGTTTTAGTATTAGGTTGGTACAACAGTAATTGCAGTTTTTGCAATTATTTTTAAACTATTAAACCGCTAATACTTTTGCACCAACTGCACCAATCTGTCAATTGATTCTTATGCAAACACTTCCAAGTTTTAATTATTAAAACATTATACATAATTACATATTTGATAGACCAAGCCCTTTCTCATTACATTTTTCTCCCAAAAATGTTAAAGATTTTTTAGTCTATATACTATTTCATAAAATCAGAGTAATTTTATTAAATTAAAGTATAATTTGGAATGTGGCCTAGAATTCCTTTAGAGATATAAAATAAATTGGAGAGAACTCTGTCTTTACAAAATTTGGTTTTGCCATCCAAGAATATGCATCTCTCACATATGCATTCACAACTTTACACACTGACCTTGTATGATTTTCCTTCTGAATATCCTATCAATTTCTCAAGTTGTTTCTCAGCTTGGGTGATGATGATTTTAATAGTCAATTATTTATGGACTTCTGCTATGTTCCAGGCACCTTGCTAAGTGCATTGCAAGCAACATTTTACTTAACTGTTACGACAATCCTGACATAGGTAAGATCGCCTCATCTATTTTCACTGATAAGAAAACCAAAGCTTGAATAGTAAGTATTTCCAGGAACCAAAAGCCTGTAAGTGATAGATTTGTCTAACTCCAAAGCTTCTAATGTTTCCTCGATAATTATGAAGTTAACTCTGAGATTGAAACACATATTTTATTAAGAAAATGTTTTCAATTTAATTTTTCTCTACATATTTAACAAATACCTTAAAATTTTTCAATATTTATTGAGGCAGTCATATCACATCCTTTTTTTTTTTTTTTTTTTTTGCTTACTATATTGGCATTGAAGGCTACCCTTATGGTGTGTGGGTCCCCAGGAAAATATATCTTTGCAGAACTCCAAAATGCAATACAAAATTCTTGGATCCATGTAGGGTATAGTTATTTATCGATGATAATTTGGAATAATGGGTAGAGAAGAGGTAATTACATATGTATTGTCCAATCAGAGTTTAAGAAGGTTCTTGATAATGTTCAAAAGGAGCAGTCTATTTTTGTTAGTGTCCAAACACCGTCCCTTTCCATTCCTTATGGCCAAATGCACAATTTCTAGCTAATTTGAAATCTGCTTCCTCAAGAACAAGATAGTACCTGTTACTAATCAAAAAGCAGTCATTCTCCAGAATTTGTTTGTGTTGAAACAACATAGACATTTTTGACTTTGTAGTTCCCTAAAACCATTTATTTAATTGTAGTTATATCATTACTCATGATGTTGCAACATAAATCCTACCACCCATGAAGGCTACCTTCTTAAAGATTGTTATTGTGCTTTATTGATGATGACCATATATACAAGTCTGATCCAGAGAATGCAGGTAAAAATAAGTGATCATTCTATTTCTGGTCATGATCAATTTACTTTTAGGATATTTATGGCATAAATGTGGAACAACACATCTTCCAACCATGTCTTTTCTTGAGCAGTTTAGGCTGAAATCACTGCATTTCTAGAATGTGATTTCTTTCCATGTGGATTGCATTCCTGTCTTCCACACAAGTCCACCAGAAAGAGAGGCCATGGAAGGGTTGAGATGAGCAGTCCTATCATGTAAGAAATGGCTCTCCTGTCTGTGGCACAGCATAAGGCCAACCAAGAAGAGCATGATGTCACAACGTCAATTAGAGGCAAAAGAGGAAATCTGTAAGAAGGGCCTGTTGACATCGTGGAGTAACTGTATAAAAGTCCTAGGAAGAGATAGGTGCCAAGTGCCTATTACTGGTTAGGCTTGGTAACCACTCTTCTCTCAGCCTCCCACAGCTTTAGTTTACTTATCTTTTTTTTCTTATTTGTCAAGTAGTTTTTTTGTTTGTTTGTCTTAAAAAAAAAAAAAAAAAAAAAAAAAAAAAAAAAAAAAAAAAACTTAGTGTGGGGCGCCACCACAGGGAAGGGAAAAAGGGATGTAGCTCGTCTCTGCTACATGTAGTATGGACTGGCTAATCAGTAGAAGAGCAAATAGGCATCACTGGTGCACATATGGCTGGAGGACATGGGTGTGACACTGGAGTCATTGAAATTGTGCCATTTTCCTGTCATTGGACTCTGGCAGTAGGATGTTTAATGGCTGCCCATGGAGGTCCCGGAGTAACTGGACACAGTATAGGTTGTAAATAGCATTTTTGGTATTTTCTGAAGCAAATTCTCTCAAGTCCTTGTCTCTTAATGGGAAATTCACAAATGTTGTGAGCATGCCAGCTCGTACTGTGTTTTCTGAGAACCACTTCAGATGGAGCACCAAGATCTCTGAGAACCTCTGGATGGAGAGATACTGTATATACAATTTCCTGGCTTGACAGCAACAGCATGTTGACTGTTCATGACCAAAAAGCACTTTCTCTTTGGTGAAGAGCCTTATGCAGTCCATTAAAGGTCATGTCAGGAGGGCTGCCTGATCAGTGAAGAGACGTTTGTAGAGTGGGGGAGTGATCTCTGTAGGTAGTACTTTGCATTAAATTCAGTGCCATACAAGCTCCACTCTTATCTGATCCTGAGAGTTTACTATATATATTTGCTGTTGTTAAAATTTATTAAAAGAGCACAAGTTAACATGTAGTCTGTTATAAATGAAGAAGAAATACACATGACAAAATTTTAAAGGGTATTATGTATACATTTGCTTTAGCAATTCAATGTTAATTAGTTTATGGTTGAACCACAACACAATCTTAAATAATGAAAGATTTGAGGCCCAAAATATGCAAATATATATGGCTTCCTACCATCAACAATAAAGTAAAACAACTGATAATGAATGCAACAATAAATGAAAATGAAGATGATGCTAACCTAAGAGTGATCTGTAAATAAAAGGGAAGAATATCAACTATTGGACATCATGTGCACTTCAGACAGCATAAATATGCAAAATCAGAACCTTCAGTAATCTTTGTGCTAACTTGGGATTATGAATATGAAATTTTAGTAATCACAAATATCATAATTAGGAAGTTAGTAGTAAGTATCCCTTAGTCACATGTAAAAATGGGTCCCCAAAACTTTATTCATTATCTTGTAGAATAAAATAAAAGATTTGCACCTTTGGATCAAGTCTCAGTCCATTGAGAAAACTCTTGTGGCTTTTCAGTGGGCAATTAGATCACATTTTAAACATTCTAGCTGAAGAGCAGGGGCTTCAGAAAAGTAAAAAGGAATACTGCATTTGGGGGCTGTTTCACCATATACTCTACCTGGTTAGTGGGACTAGAATATAAAATTATTCATTAAGAAGGTCATTTCTTTTCCTCTCAAGCTACTTTGGGAAGCAATTTATTCAGAGGAAAAGAAAGAAAGAGAGAAAATAAGTCATAGATACAGAGACCATTTTGATGGTTGTCAGATGGACGAGGGGTCTTGGGGATAGGTGAAAAAGGGGAAGGGATTAAAATGTACAAATTGCCAGTTATAAAAAAGTCACAGGGAGGTATAGTACAGCATAGGGAATATAGTCTATAATATTGTAAAAACTATGTATGGAATCAAATGGGTAATAGACTCACTGGGGTGATTACTTCATAAGTTATGTAAATGTCTAATCATTATGTTGTACACCTGAAACTAATATAATACTGTATGTCAACTGTAATTGAATATTTTTTTAATTTAAAAAGAATAGAAGACAAAGTTAAAGGAAAATGAAAGAAAAGGGAAAAGAGAAGTGAAGTGGAGGGGAGGGGAGAGGGAGGAACGGGGGGGGCAGTGGAGAAAAGAGGGCAGGTGGGCACTAGACTTATAGGAAGGATCAGTTTGTAAATGATGTAAGTATCTAACCACTATGCTGTACATCTGAAAGTAATATGAAGTAATATTGAATGTCAGCTGTAATTGACAAAACACAAAAACATCCAAGTTCTCTAGGCACTCTTCTTTTTTAGAATCTTTCTCAGATGTTTCCTCCGAATTTTCTGAAATAACCCAAAATGTATGAGTTAGAGGTAAGTTAGCTACACATTTTAGAAAATCCACATTGATGGTTGTTTGCTGTGATGGTTAATTTTACCTGTCAGCTTGACTGGGCTAAAAAATGCCCACATAGCTGGTAAAACATTATTTCTGGGCATGTCTGTGGGGGCGTCTCTGGAAGAGATCAGCATTTGAATCAGTAGAGAAGAAAGACTGCTCTAACCAATGTGGGTGAGCATCATTCAATCCATTGAGGACGTGAACAGGAAAAGGAAAGAAAGGAAGGAAGGAAAGAAAGAAAAAGAAAGATAGAATGAAAGAAAGAAAAAGAAAGGAAGGAAGGAAGGAAGGAAGGTAGGAAGGAAGGAAGGAAGGAAGAAGGACTGCCTTCCTTTCCTCCCTCCCTCCCTCCCTCCCTCCCTCTCCTCCCTCCCCCTCCCTCCCTCCCTCCTCTCCCCCTCCCTCCTGCTTTCCTTCCTCTTTCTTTCTGCCCTCCCTCCCCTCCTTCCCTCCCTCCTTCCCTCCTTCCTTCCTCCCCTCCTCCTTCCCTCCTTCCCTCCCTCCTCCTCCTTCCCTCCCCCTTCCCTCCCTCCCTCCTTCCTTCCTTCCTTCCTTCCTTCCTTCCTTCCTTCCTTCCTTCCTTCCTTACTTCCTTCCTTCCTTACCTTCCTTCCTCTCCCTCCCTCCCTCCCTCCCTCCCTCCCTCCCTCCCTCCCTCCCTCCCTCCCTCCCTCCCTCCCTCCCTCCCTCCCTCCCTCCCCACCCCCCGCTCCAGAAATCTCCTCCCTTCCTCCCCTCCCCTTCAAATGCCTGTCTTTCTGCTTGAGCTGCAACATCCATCCTCTTCTGTCCTCGGACATCAGTGCTCCTGGGTCTCAGACTCAGGCCAGTACTGAACACCATCAGTCCCTGGTTCTCAGGCCTTTGAACTCAGACTGAATCCCAAGCTTGGTTCTCTAGCTTGCAGACAGCAGATTGGAACTTCTCAGCCTCTGTAACTGCGTAAGCTAACTCCTATAATAAATCTTTTTGTATCTATATCTACATGTATGTGTGTATGCCAATGCCTATGCCTACACCTACATCGAGCTATATCTACATCTACCTATATCTATATCATCTATATTTATATCTATACTTGTACCTATATCTGCATTTATATCAATATCATCTATGTCATTGGTTCTATTTCTCTAGAGGCTAATACCCTTGTATTAATATATAAAAACTTTCATTCTCTCAATTCAGCAGAAGTCGTCAGGAACCCAGTCTCCTTCCAGATCTCTGCTTCCCATCCCTGATATGCAGCCCTTACTTTCATACTTCAGTATTGCTGCTTGATCTCTAACCATCACATCTGCTTTTCAGGGAGCAATATGAAGAGGTAACAAGAAAAGACAAAAATAGGTGAAGGGTTCTGCCAGACATCTTCTAAGAAATTTTCCTTGAAATTATATATTTTTCAGCTTACATTCCATCAGTCTTTAATTAGTGACAAGGCCACACTTAATGCATGGTAGAGAAACTGGAAATTATCATCTTTCTATTAGGCAAATACATAAAATAGGAGATTTGGTTATTAAAGAAGAAGAGAATACATTTTTATCAGTTACCTATTAATTTGTTACAGAATAAATTAACACTAGAGGCTACTCTACTACCAGGGTTAACTACTCATCCCAAGTTATATTCTGCACCTTTCCAATATATCATATCAGAGGTTTTGTAATGAGATTGAAAGAAGACAATGAGAAACTCTGAAAAAAACAAACAAACAAACAAACAAAAACTGAAACAAATATGAGGACAAAATGAAAAACCTCTCCCTCAATTTCGGTCAAAAAATACAGAAATACCTCATGAGCATCTGAGAAAAAGAGGTTAAGTAGAGAAAAGTATTTGGGTTTAGCCTCACCAGAATGATAGTAACTTCCCCAGAATTCTGTGAACTTAACCTAAATCCGGAGAAATGCCTAGGTAGAGATGAATTTTGGCACTGTACATTTAACATAGCAGGAGAGCAGCTGCTGGGAGTCTCCTGTGTCTGTCATATCCTCTCTCAGACAGTGGCTCTTCAGAAAGTTTTAAAGCACGGATGGACACAGTCACCTGGTCTTATTATTTTGCTTTTCTTTCCAACTTGGTATATTCCAAAACCTTGTGACTTCCATTTCCTCTCAGCTTTAAGTCCCTAGCACTTGCTGTGGCATTTGGTGTGAGGTTTACCTAGTGGTATAGCTACCACATTTCTTGTCAATCAGTATTTTAGTCCTGTGTCCAGTGTTGCAGCCACTGACTCTGAACTGAAGCCGCTGCTGATGCTTCTAAGCAGAAGCCTCTGGGGTTGGGGAAGGACAATGCCACAGGCTCGTACTTCTGTAGACTTTGCCATTTCCCCATTTACAACTTCCATAAAGTTCTTGGGAAGGTTCCATTAGAGCACAGACAAAACCTGCAGGCCTAGTTATAATGACAAAATTACCCTGAACCACACCCAGAAATCATTTAAGTAGTTTTTATTCTTGAGCCAATGGGTAAGCTATGTGAAATTAAGAACTGTTCCTCCAGAATTTCTTTCTTGGTTCTGAATTCAGAATGGAATTTGGGGCAGCCGACCCAGTGCTATGTCCCTAGGCCTTTCTCTAATAACTTAAGTCTAGAGATTCTCTAAGTCTCTCCAGAACATAAGGAGCTCCACCATGTTTGAGATTAAAAATAGAAAGCATAGTTCCTTCCTCTGATGTTTAAAGGACTCATAACCAGAAAGACTCTCTTTCACACAGATGGAGCTTTGCCTCAGCTGAGACTGCCTAGGAAAAATTCTGCCTGTAAAACACCTTAAAGCCTGAAACCCCTACATCGTGGAAAGACAGCAGTTTTGCAGAGGTTCATGCTCTGGCTGATTCGCTAACCCTTGCTTAGGCCTGTACCTTTGCTGAGGCCCATGTCCATATGGCTTGAGTTCTACTTGTTGGGCTACTTGCACCTGCCCATTGGCCAACACCCAAACATCCCTTTGCAAGATCGTGTGGCTAGCTGAAAGCATTCTGCTTAGCTACAGATGAAATCTAACTGCCCAAATGGAAAATCCCAATTCAAAACACTTTGTACATATCCAAAGGCATGGCACACCAGAAACCTATATTTTGTTTATATTTTGCTCCCTAAAATTTTGTTCCCTATAACTTATTTCTTTGTAGATGGCCTGGCCTAAAACTGAAATGATGGGTTTTCTTAGCATGGGACAAACAAATTAAGAGTTTGAAAAGGGTATCGGATAAAGGCTAAACATCATTTTTATTATTGGTAGCAGATGTGGTTTAGCAAGAAAAATAAATGGGCTTGGTCATTGTACTCCACAATTAGGCCGACTTGCCCACCAAGACACAAGCAGGACTGGGAAGTCTCCTATGGGAACAGGTAGTGAGTAGCTCGTTCCCAAAGGAGCAAGTAAACTGAACTGGGTCCCTGGGTTATATTTTCCAAATTTGCAAGTTAAATAAGCCCTTCCCCTCCAGTGAAGCAGAATGAGTAAAGGAGAATTCTGGATGATGAATGAGAAATCGGGATGATGAATGAGAAGTCTTTTCAATTCTACCTGGAAGAACACATCAGGAATAAAGGTCCCTGCCCCTCATCCAGTTATTTTATTGGGTCTAATATTAAATTACCAATAAAATTATTTATTTAAAATTGTAATAATTGTAGAGATCAGAAGAAACCTAATGGACATTTTAATACAACATTTGATCTATTTTCTCCACCAGTATTTCTCAATGGGGACAGTATTTGCATTTTGAAAGAGACAATATTTCAATGTGAAAAATTAACCTCACATTATGGCTCATTTAGCATCCCGGTCCCTGAGCACTAAACGGCACCAGCACTCCCCCCATAAGTCACTATTACAATAAAAAGTGCTTCTACATGTTCTTAAATATTTTCTAAGTGATGGCATCTCCCCCATTTGTTAATTACTGCTTCAGGTGATCCAGAAGAATTCTCAGAGGAGAAGACTCCACTCTGAATTCTTAAATATGTGTAAAAATTGGATTAGCAGAACAGGAAGAAATCGTGTTCCAAGAAGAAAGAATCTTAGATGGCCTTAAGGCCAGGAGGAACATAGCATATCAAAGAACTCAAAGAACACTTTTGAGCTTGGAGTCCAGACAGTGGGAGAAGTGCTGGCAGAGGTGGCTGGCGATGTGTGCAGGGACCCACCCAGGCCTTATTAGTGTTAACCACTGGCGCGATTTAATAAGGGATTGGCATGTTGAGATTTTTGTTTTAATGCCAATCATTTTATTGCACGATTCTCACTTGCAATAAACTCCTTTTGAGTTAATATTCATTATTTGCATTAACTTGGGCACCTTTCTAATTCTTATGGCTTTTCTCTTTTGTGTATACATTTTTGGGGGTTTTTATTTGCTTGTTTGTTGGTTTTGTGGAATTGTTTTTGTTGCTTTTTGTTTTCAAATAGAATAAAGGCATTTCATATGAAATGGAAATAAAGCATCTTTTAGTTACCCACGCCTTCACTCCTCATTTATTTCCACACCGTTGTTGCATATAAGATGATAATAAATCCAATTGTTCCATACTACATACACTGCACGAAAGCCTTGTCCTCACATTGCTTAGTCTTTAAAATTTCACGAAAGCAAGCTGATAGATCTGCTGATGAAGGTGTTCAATTAATTAACAAACAGTAAAGTAATAGACTGACTTTAATTGTGCATATCCACACTCCCACCCTGAGGACTGAACCTGTTTATAAAAGAACATAGATGCTGACAAAAAGGAAACAAATAAATCATAAAAGATATAATTGCTCTAAATTGTGTAGCAATAGACTGGACATTACACATTCCTTCATTTAAACATTTAATGATGGAAAACCCATTTTATCTTTAAGACAAGAGATGGTGATTAACCAAGTAACAACATACACCTTTATACAATTTGTATAGAAAAGCCAGAGTTAATGCTGCTTATAGAATGAACTCATTATGTTCAATGGAGGGACTATAATTTCAGTACATCTGGTATACCACAGCAAGCTCAAGGTTAATTTTTTGCCCTCCATTTAACTAAATTCATTCTAAGTGTTTGTAATATTTCTCTTGGAGTTTCAGAATTTATCTTCTTACTTTTAAGTGATTCGATGGAATAAAGAATTTCCCAAAATGTACAAAGCTATTTTCAAATAAATACCTGACATAGCTTTCTGTATTCATTATATGAGTTTTGAGGAAACCAAACATATAATTTTGCAGCAAATTTAGGGTTTAAACTTAACTTAAAATATTTTAATGCTCACCATATGCTTTCTCCATAGTAATTATATAGGACATAGAAAATTTACAAAACATGTATTTTGGAATTGTTATTTTGAGATGTTTTTTTCTATTGCAAAGGAAATACCTAAGACTGCATCATGCTAAATAGATGCCTGAAACCAGCAGCAAATGAGATCCATGGAGAATATAAGCAATTATTGTTTTATCTGAGAAATACTTCAGTGCAATTTCATGCATTGCCTTCTTGAGAATCCTGAAAATATAATATATTAAACACTTAATTCATTCAGTAATATTTATTGAGAGGATGCTATATGAAAAGAGATGTAATCAGAGAAGGTACAGCAAGTTAAATCCTTATGGCATTATAAACTGCAGAGAGTTTGGATTTTATTTTTAATAAGCTGGGGCCATGAGAAATTTGAGGAGAAATGTGGCAAATTGAAAGTTCATTTTACAAAGTATATTTAAATTATTGCTTATATGGAGGCTTAAATGTAAAAGGTAAATTAATATCAATTGAAAAGCATGATAGTGTTTACAGATTTGTGCTGAAAATATGCTGAGTTATTATCTGTAACTCTTTGAATTTAGAGAAAATAAAATAATTTCTTAAATCATTTTTTTCTTCAAGAGTAACTAACATCACAGCCTTGATCTCTACCCACTACATTTTAAGTAGGACTAGATTTTCCTTCAAGTTCTTCCCACATTACTTAATAATTAGAGAGACCAATTTTAACACTTTCTACATGCCAAGAACTATTCTAAGAAGGATGCTGCAGTTTAGAAGGCTAGTTTTAGTAACAAAACAAAACAAAACAAAACAAAAAACAGAACACTTTATTAAGATGTAGTATGAAAATTGCTTTAAAAGAGGTGTTCACCTGAACAAAGGGGGTTTAATAGACGAACTATCCAGACTTGAGTGGTTTTGTCATTTGAGAATCTTCTCCAAGACTTTGAACTGATTTTGAAGAAACAATTATATTTATCTAAGTAAGTTGTATATGTATGTGTGTGATTAAGAAAGGGAAAAAGAATGTTAATGGAGGTCAGAAACAAAAAGTATACTAGACAGAGGGAGCATTGAACACAAAAACATGGAGGACAATTTACTCCTATATGGGACTGCAACATTGTATTTATGGAAGTAGAGTTTGAGGGACTAGGTGGCAGGAAATTAAAGAAGAGTTGCAAATTCCATGTGAGGAGACTTCTATTATACACAAAGTTATCTGGAAGTTATTCTAAACGATTTGATCAGTCATACAGCATTGGGGAAAAAAGAAATGACATGATCATATTTGCATTTGGGGAAGATCAATCATTCTGACATTATTATGTCCTCAATGGCACAGCTAAGAAAGTGGAGGACCAGTTAGGAGGACATTCAATCATCCACGTGAGAAATTGTGAAGACTTTAATTAAGGCTGCTTGATAAAGGGGGATGCAAAGGAATGGACATTACCAAGAACCGTCCAAGAGGAAAATCTGACAAGACATGACGCCTGAATAAGTGTGGGTGGTGAGGGTAGGTGATGGCAAGGTAGACATCTAGATTTCTAGCATATTCCACTAAATTGTGTGGTGGTGTCACTAATTGAGATAAAAAAAATTAAAAAGGAGAGGGGAGTTTTAGGCTATAAAGTCAATAAAATTAAGGATTTGCTTTTAGAGATGTTAAGTTTGAAGTGTTATGAAACATTTATATTGTCCAGTAGGCATTAGATCTCAGCAGAAAGATTTGAGCTGGAACTAGAGATCTGAGTTTTAATAGCATGGGCACGACAATGAATTGAGCTGGAAATACAGACAAGAGTTTAATTGCATGAGCATAAGATTGCTTATCCAAAGTGCATACCACAAGAAAGAGAAGAAAATTGAGGCTAGAAACATGGGATAACCAATATTAAAAGTGCAGGAAAAGGAAGAGGAGTATGGAATAGAAGACTCCCACCCCTTGCCCTGCACTCCGCCCTGAAAAAAAAGAGGGAGCAAAGAGCAGGAGACATGTTGCTTTACAAATGAAAGAATGTACAATTATAAATAAAGAGAAAGAGGATGAACCCAATCACATGCCACAAGAAGGACAGTCAGGATAGGGTCAATTTTTCTTAATGGAAAATCTTGTGTTTGCAATTAAAGTCTATCATTCTAGGAGCCAGCGATCTTGTTTTACAGTTTTGTTTTATGCTACAGAATGCATAATACATTATGTATGCGTGTAAGTGTTTACTATGATGATAAATGGAATATAGCCTGCATCTTTTTAAGGCAAATATTTTTAAACACTTTCTTTAATTATACATATCTTTTGTATATATGGATCTTATGGCATAAATATATTAAATTTTTCCTTACAAATTAAAAACCTTAATCTTACAAATAAATATATATTATGTTTTATAATATATGCTATATAACATATATTTTTCTGATACTTAAACCTGGAGATACATTTGTTTTATATATATATATATATATATATATATATATATATATATATATATGATAGGGCAGGCTAGTTACATTTATCTCAATAATAATAAGAAACTATTCACTATTCTTATTAGGATTATCCTCATTGATATACTATGATTTGTCATATTTGCATCTTATATTCATGTATACATGGATTCTTTATTTTATTATACATATATAGTGTATATAGACTCTGAATGTATTATATTTACTTATTAAATAAACATTAACTCTAAATTGCTAATAGTTTGATCAGACTTCCCAGCAGATAATTAATAAGTTATGATTCATCAAACTCACTTTTAATAAAAACTTCATATCAAATGGACTGTCAGCTAGCAAAATCTAGCAAAAACACTCACTAGCATTTTAAACTAAGTATATTTGTGTCATCACATATTTAATATTTAAACTTGCAGGGCTTATTCCTGCAGGTAAGTATTATTAGCAGGATTGAAAGTGACAATTTCCCATTTAGACTTATTTTATCCTTGATATTTCTGCTCTTGATTTGGGTGAAGAAACTACAAAGAACATCTGAAGACGGGATTGCAATTAGGATCGGTAATCTTAAATACTCAAACGGGCTTCTACAAGAGCAAAGCAGGCTGAGTGTAATACAATAAGCTGTGGATCAGACCGGCATACCAGGGAGCTTGTGTCCGGCTGAAGGAGCTAGTCAGCTGTAGGCATATTTGTTTTCCCCATGCTATGTTTTAAAAATGATGTATATGGAGTCACTAATGATTACAAAAGTCACTAATGGTTACCAAAGAGAATAGGGCTATTTCTTTGCAGTATAATTCATGTTTATACCTAATGTCAAGTATTAGACGCGTGGTTTGTCTTTAATATCACCTCTATCTTCTATACTTATGACAAGCTTGGTTTTCCTTGTGGATTTTGGCATTTGGTATTTTAATCAGATAATACCTTTTTTCATTCTGTCCTAACAAGAGAAAAATTTGACTATGTAATTGCAGGGCTCCATTTTATTTTCATTGTTTAGATTACTACTTTATTTTAATTGTATATCTTGCAGAAAGAATTATAGGAATAAGTTTGAGATGGTTATAATTACAGTGACATTTAGGTTAAATAGTGGAGAATATAATTTCCAATTTTAAAAGCACATTCAATTCTCCAAGGGTTGGAAATTTATAGTATTGGACTGAAACGGATATAGTGCTGTTTGATATGTTGTTGTTGCTGTATTTTTGCTCAAAAGTTTAAAAAAAGCTATATTACTGAGAAAAATATTGAAACCATAAGTTTAAAGCATTTTAATACACAAAGCCAGAATCTGGAATATAGGTAGCCTCTAAGACACTCATGTCTGACTTTGAAATGCCTGGTACTCATCAAGAGCTCATTGCCCGTCCCTCGGTTCTGTGCTGAAGAATAAAGGAGAAAGTACTGGTCTATTTTAATCAGTCTGTTTCTGGGTCTCATTGGGAAGTCCTGGGGAAATGCTATGCTTTCTAGTTCCCAAGAGGGGATGTGGAATTGTCTACTGGGAATGTTAAATAATGCTACATAGGAGTCTTGCTCCTCCATGCCCTTTTTCTAGACTGGGATTAAGACTGAGAAGTTGTGCTTCACTAGAAAGGGTGCACTGATGGAATCTTCCCTCAGAGCATTTTGAACTTTGATGTTTAAGGATTTGTTTTGGGATTTACGTGAACTGGATTCTTTTCCCCAGTCCTCCATGATAAAATAGAGGAAACATATTCTTGGATACTTCCCCATTTCTTTTCCACTCCAACTTTGATAAACCCTGTATCTTCCTGCTTTTCCCAGTTCTGCTCAACATTAGGTATTGGAAATTTTTCATTCACTCAGACTTTTCAAACGTCAGCCTCCGTCCTTAATTTTCAGAGGTATCACATTTATGCTTGGGTCATTAGAGAGGGGATGGACTTGGCAGTTAATCTCACAAACCCAGGCTACTCCAAACCTAGCAAGCTGCAGCCTTTTCCTTACCCTCCCTCCTTTCTCTCGTCCTCCTTGTCATCAGGACTTGGCCAGAGAAGTGGGTTTCTTCTTATTCACTGATTTGTATTTCAATTCTCCTTCCGGGACAAGACTTCTGATGAAGTTTAAGCTTTTTGGCTGTGGTTTGCACAACCTAACTATTGTCCCAGTTTTTCTATAGGGATTATTTATTGTACCCAGTCACTGGCTCTGGGACTGCTTTGAATAGGAGTCGAGTTCCTCGAATAAAAAAGGTACTTGCTGCCTGACTCTTAAGTAGGAGATTTTGTTGTTATCTCGTAGTCTGTCACAGAGTCTCACTTCCCACTTCCCCAGATTGAATGCCATGGTCTGACATAAGGCTCGATGATTTCAAGTCCACTCAGCCTTGATAGCCAGCCACCATTTAGATTGGTAGCACACTCACACTTATGCTAGTGCTGCAGGTGAGGTGGGCCTTCCATCGCTGACCCACATGCATGCCTGGCTAATTTCCTGCATGCCCTCTGTTGAATGTACACTGGACTATTGGCCAAAGCTTCACTGGCTGTGCTCTTGTTAGCCACCAAGTTTTTGATAAGAGAAGAGAAACTAGCTGAAAGAGCACACTAACGGAACAAATGAATATGGGTACTTCGTCAATAGGCAGAAGGCAAACCACCTGAAATATATGTAATTTAAGATTCCAGAACTCTTCAATTTAGCTTTAAAGTAAACATATCTCCATCTATCCTCCTTTCAGCCCCCAGAGGATTCCTCAGAGTCTCCTGTCATCACAAAGTTGAAGTCTTTTCACTTTTCCACATGCCGAGGACACATATTATTGTTTTTCTCCTATCACAAAATTCTATTCCAATACCATTGGACATGATAAAGCCTAAAATATCCTTTAGAGAGATTGCCTTTTAGAAAAAGATATGGGTCCAGAGAAACTGATTGGCTAACTTAGCTGATTGTTACCTAAGCTACTAACAAAATGACATTCATGTATGTTCACTCTTTTCATGGCAGCATACTTAAAAACTCAATGCTAAACAGAAGTGAAGAGAACACTGCTTTATATAGTGGACAAAATATAAATAAAATAAATATTAATAAGTGTCTTAGGTAGGAATATCTATATGTATATTTCGATCCATATATATATATATATATATATATATATATATATATGGATATATATATATATAATATCTATCCATCCTGAATCTATCTAGATTTATAGATAGAGATATATAGATTTCAGAAACTTCTGGAAGAATATGTAGTTACTGCCCATAATCAGAAATAAGAGTCTTTACCAGTCAATGATCACAGCCAAACTCAGAATCCAGAGGATGGTGCAAAATAATTAGTTACTGATCCCAATGAGTTGTTAAAATTTGGACTGAATCTAACTTGAATGGGTGCCTAGAAACAATTTCTCCCTCAGTCTCCCTTCCCCTTTTTTGGCCAATCCTCTGCTCTGGCCTCTGTGTCATAATTCCATCATGGTACAAAATCCTGAAGTCAAGGCTAGAGTGACAGATTTATGGTTCTATCCTAATATAACATAGTGAATTCCTACATTTTTCAGATTGGAACAAATACAAGAAAAGAACAAGCTAAAAAAAAAAAAAAACAGAACAGAACAAAACTAACAAACAAAAGAAATCATCAAAAAACATCAAAGTTTCTCCTTTGTTCATATTAATCACCTGCCTTCTATAGAATCACATTAAATTGATAACTTATTGTTCTAAAAGGCTCTCTTAAAGAATGGAGGGAAGATGATGTGAGAAAAGAGAGTAAGAGAAGAGTCTGTGTTGCTCAGTTACCCGTCTCTCTCTCTCTCTCTCTCTCTCTCTCTCTCTCTCTCTCTCTCTCTCTCTCTCTCTCTCTCTCTCTCTCTCTCTCATCACTCTATCTCCATATCTTTCTTTCTTTTTCCACCTTTTTTCCAGGAGGTCTTCTTCCCTCCAGGAGGACCTATTAGGCAGGACACACAATGTCCTCCCAGCACTTCTTTCTTCCTGTTGGCTCACTCTTGTGCCCCAGAAATATAAATGCATCTCTTCTCCAGACAAACTATAGAACTTCAGACCAGCAGATCCCAATAAATTAGTACCCTCCTCACTTAGCTACCAAAACATTTAGTGTTTTTCTTGTCCTTTATGTTTCCTAGGCAAAAGTCAGATCCCAACTCACCATCCATTCCACTTTTCTTGGGTAGGGTTCAGGCTCCAAACCTGTGTGTCTGCCAGTTTTAAGAAATACATTTCAAAGCTCTCCAATTGTCTTTTCTTAAAGCTTTCTAGCTTTCTAGCTGCTGTTAGCACTAGAAGGTAGCTACACTCCCACTCCCCAGCTCCACCCTCCCGAACAAAAAAAAATGTGGGAGATGGAATGGGAAAGCACAAAAATGTAACTGCTGTCTCCAAGTAAACCTCTTCATTGATCACAAAATTGTTCTTCTAGAAAAATGACCTTTTAGATTCTCCAAGTGGATATAGGATCTCAAAGCATGAAACAAGCTCTATCTAATGCCTTTGAAATTCTGTATGAGTTACTTTGTCTCTTCTCAGTTGGTCTCTCAAATTGGTATTACTGTCAGAAAACAAGGCAGAGAAAATTCCAGTCTTAAATACTATTAAACACACTTGGCATGTGTATCAGTCAGAGAGAGATAAAAAATAACCCCCAAATCCCAGTGGCTTAAAGAAACAAAGATTTATACCTTGCTCTTGTTTCATGATAATTAGTTAGGGCTCTACTCTGCATTGTCATTGACAGTTCAACTCTTATCTTGAAACACTGATAGTTTCAGTGGTGGAGGGAACAAGGAACGTGGTACAGTACAAGGTAAGTCTAATTTAGCTGGCCAAAGAAATGTACATGGATACCCTTGAGTTCAACAGGTAAAGAAGTGTAATTTTCCTGCAGGGAGGAATCTAGATATTGGTAAATAGTTATAGTCTTTCACACCACATTAGCCACTCCAGTCTTAGAGGAAAACTAGAGAGGAGTTAAGTGTTCTAGTAACTGGTTACATGACAGTATGACAAATGATCAGATATGAATCAGGAAAGAAAAGTTTACTCACCCATAGTGCTCAGGGCTTACATATTTGATAAACTGGATATTGAAGTTCCTTTTACAAAATTTTCCTTGCTTTTATACATTGTAAATATACTTATTTCAATGGTTATGCTGCCTGAGTACTGAATGAGATTAGGAGAGAACGTATAGGCCAAAGGAAAAAAATAACAATTATTAAACACCTCCTATGTGCTAGGCATTGGTCATAGTCGTTTCACATGGCCAATATAGTTAATTATTCTAAGAAATCTTGTGAAGTAATAATTATCATCCCTGTTTACATATAAGGAAACGGGGGTTCATAGAGATTAGGTGATTGCTGAAGATTAGCTAATTGGTTAAGACAGAGTGATAATACAAACCCAGCTCTTAATCCAAAGCCTTTAGTCCCTCTATTAGATCACCCCTGGTTGTTTTACTGGGACATGCTCTCTTTTGTAGTAGTCTAATATTGTTCCTAGAAGATTCTTTAAGTTGTACTTCCCAATCAGGATTTAGTAAATCAACTTAAATATAGGAGGTGGAAATAGTTGTTTTGTTTTTAAACATGGCCCAGTCTACTTTATGAACCAGCTGATGAGCATTTCACTATTCAAAAAGCTACTTATTTCACTTTGGAATATGCAGAGCCATCATATAACATACTTTCAAAAAAAAAGAATTATTAAATGGAATAGAAATTAGTAGGAGGCTGGAAAACAGAAGATTCCAGATGACTCTACCCTCTCTCCTTTATATATACTCTCTTTGAGAGCCAAGCTGAAGAATAAAATCATGAAATTTTAGAGTTAGATGTGAACTAGAGCTCATACAGTAAAATTTCCATATTTAACAGGTGAGAATAATGAAAGGTTAAATGTCCAAAGAGACTTAGTGATTATGGTCGTCAGCTTCCAAGATGGCCACCAACGATCCTTATCTCCTGGTATTTATGCCCTTGTGTAGCTCCCTCTCACACTGACACATATTATGACACACAGAATGGTAGATGTGACAGTGTATAATGTTCGAGGCTGGATTACTAAGGCAAGGAAGCCTTTGACTTGATCTCTTAGTTTGCATTCTCTGGGTCAATCCAACCAACGTGCTGTAAGGATACTCAAGAAGCTCACATGGACAGGATCCACTTTGTCACCATCAACTTGCCAGCCATGTGAGTGAGCCCCCTTAGAAATGGATCTTCTAGCCCCAGAAAATTCTTCAGATGACTGCAGGCCCAGCTGACACCCGAGTGCATCTCATGAAAGACCCTGAGCTAGAGCTGCCTGACTCAGCTGCTCACAAATTCCTCATCTATGCATCCCACCATATGTGATAGCAAATGACCATTGTTTTAAGTTATTAAGTATTAGTATGATCTGTCATGCAGCAATAGGTAACTAATACAGACTCTTACTGTAGGACAGAGAAGTCTTTGGAAGGAGATACACAAATAGACTTCTAGTCATCTCTTAAACTCCAACACACTGAGGTTTGATTTTAGACTATTGTGTTACCTCCATGCCCAATGCCATCATTCTCACATACTTATGTCTGCTTTCTATCGCATCCTAAGATTGCCCTCTCTATAAAGTATTTCTCACAGCATAAAATTATCCTATTACTTTTTCTACTAAAACAACAACTATTTTGCCTTTTATCCAACATTCTCCTCCAGCTAGCAATCTAGTTCCAGGATTCACTTTACAGAAAAACTCTTCAATAGCGTTATCGGTATTAGCTGTATTTGTTGCCTCAGTTTTAATTCTCTCTTAAATTCGCCCCATTCATTCTATTATCCATACTTCTCCGAAAATATTGACAGTAAGATTACCAGTGACCTCATATTGTCAGACCCAATAAACAATTCTCAAATCACAATTTACTCAATTTTTTCACAGCATTAGACAGAGTTGAGATTGATTTCTTGAAATAGTTTCTTCAGTAGGGGTCCCAGACAACACACATTCCTGAATTTGTTCCTACTTCATTATCTCATTTTATTTTGCTGGTACTTTCTCCTACTGCTGATCTTTAAACATCAAGTGCTAGGAAATCAGTTTGGACTTTCCTTCTTTATCAGCATTCACTCCCTTGGTGATCTCAGCCAGGCTCATGATGAATACAGGTTGCTAACATTTAGCCATCCCGCCCGCCCCCCACCCCATAAGCTCCAAATCGATGTATCCAACAACCCAATGGATAGCTGCACTCAGGTGTCTAGTAAGCCCGGCAAATTTAACATGAACAAATCCAAACTCTTGAGTTTCCACGTTAAGCCTGCTTGTTCTTAGCCTTTTTTTCACTTCAGCAAATAGAGGAAGTAAATCTGGTCCTCCCCAGTCTTCTCCACTCACTTGGGTGAACATCCTGGAGTCATAAATGTGTTCTAATTTTCGTACACAACTCACCCCCAACCCATAAGCCATTTATGCAATATCGACCTATTAAATATATTCTGAACAAGACCTCGTACAACTTTTGTAGCCATGGCCCTAGCTAAGCCACTTTCATATCTTCCTTGGAGGAATTAGTGAATTGGTTTGAAGTGGACTCCTTGTATCCTTCCTTATTCCATCACAGTCTACGTGCATTTTCTGCATAGAAGTTAAAGGAATCCATAAAATTCTCTAGTGGCTTCCCACTATAGTTAGAATAAAATTTGTACCATTCTCTACAAATCTGCAAATGAGCTGGTCTGCCTGGCTTTAACTCTAATCTCATTTCTTCCTTCACTTCCCTCCAGGCTGACTGGCGTTTCTGTATGTGAAACACACAAAACAAAATCATATCTCAAGACTTCACACTTCATATTCCCTCTGCTGGAAACGATCTTCCTCATACATTCACATGGTTTACTCCCCATTTTCATCAAATTCTTCCCACGAAACCCCTCTTTAACACAGTCCTTCCTTAGTTATCCTATGCAAATGTAGTACCCATGTTTCTCACCCCTAAACCTTACCCTAATTTAATATTCTTCATAGTATTTATAACTTTCTGTCATATTATATTGCTCACTTATTTTATTCTACGCCCTCCCCCCACACAGAATATAAACTTTATGAGGCAAGGACTGCTTTTTTCTTTACTGTCATATCATTAGTGCTTAATGTAGTGCTTAAACTATAGTGTGTGTTCTATAAATTATATATTTGAATGAATCAGTGAATTAATAATTGCTTGAGTCCATGCTGAAATGGTTCAGCAAGATTTTGAATGTTCATCACTGTATGTCTCGCACTGAGTACTTTGGCTCATAGTGGTCACTGCATAAATACTTAGCTAGTAAGTCAGTGGAAATGTGATTATCACACAAGCAGACATAAATTCAGTGTAAGTGGGGAGTCCACGACTTGCCTGATGCTTCAACACTATTGCTCTCTTTGCGCCCCGTGCCTAACTTGCAGGAAACCCTAAAGGGTACAACCCGAGAATGTGAATGAATATCCTAATAAAATATATGAACAAGAAATTAGACATATTTGCCAATCCCACATACAGCAGATGAGTCAAAGAGGATAAGATGTGAAAAGGATTGGGTCACTAGGAAGTGATGGATGTTTAAAAAAAATTAATAAAAGGATTGGAGCAGAAGCCAGTTTAGCCAAGATTAAATGAATTAAAATATAGTGGTGTCAACATCAGACAAAATTTAGAGGAGGTTGGCAGAAAAGGGAGAATAAAAGGGGAATAGCTTGAGTGGGTAAGAAGTGTCACTTAACATTATTTTAGTCAGGATTGAGGCTTCCTAATCCTGTTTCCATGTAGATTGTAGAAAGTGATAATGCCTGTATTTTGAAGTGAATATATATATATTACATATTATATATATATATATATATATATATATATATATATATATATATATATATATATATTTTCTAACAGTTTTCAGGGTCCTAGATAATAGGTTGAAAATATTTCAGCAAAGCAAATCGCTTTCTAAGGAAAATGTGTAATCTAAAAATCATCAGATATTTTTGTTCTCTCTGACTTGTCTCAGGTTTTGTTATGTTTAAACCACAAACTAGCAACTGATGATAACTGAGGGTTCCAATTTAAATAGGACTTTTCAGTCTTCTTAGAAGCTATTGATACTAAGCAATGAAAGTTTAATATGTGAGAAATAATAGTTTGTGGCATGTAGTATATGCAACTTTCATTTTCTGGCCTATAATAGTTTAGCAACATTAATTTTCTAAATCTTCTAACATCTCCTCAATGTTAATCATATCTCCCATGAAATAATTTAGTTTAGGATATTTTTATTATGCTATTCCTCAAATAATATGAATTTTTAAAACTTAAGGTGACACAAAAATCTGTCAGAAATCAGGTTGTACATTTTGCTCAAGGTATAATTTGCTAAGTGGTAGAAAGTGATTTTTTAATGATTATTTTTAATTTGATGGGACAATGTGCCTTTGGAAATTTTCAGTTCTAATGTTTTGTTAGATATAAATGACCAATTCAGTAAACAAGGAAAACATCAGCTCTTTAGACTTATTAAACATACACACTTAATTCATATTTGAAATAATATGTTATACATCTATATTGCAAAAGAATAGTAACAACTTGTGGAATGCAACCTCTAGATTTGGAGGCTGAGTATTAGGCACAAGTCAGGATGACCATAAACATCTTAGTTTGTGTTTAACCCATATTTTGTATGTTTTTTATTTTGCTATTATGGAACTTAAAAGGCATTTTAAGGGAATTTTATATTTTCTGGATATTTTAAGATGGATATATACTCTACTTGTAGACATTTATTGAACAAATACTCAAGTTACTATCAAGCATGGCTTCAGAATTGCCATTAATTTTGTATAACATATAATGAAATCACTGCTCTTGTAATTTTCCCAGTGAGATGTAGTGACCAAAACACAACTCCAAACTTTTTAGCTTTATCCTATAGCTAATTGTGATCTTAAATAAATCTATACATTTTTATGTTGACAAATAGTGATTAAATCAGAATGATGGTTAGCTGAGTGCAAGGCAACATTAAAGTTAAATGAGCAAAGAAACTCATGTTAACACTAATGTCTTCAGAGACTGAGATTCTACCTAAAGCAAGACTTTCATAAAGTAGAAGATAACTTAAGTTTATCTTATAAGAAAGATTCTGAACTCTACTTATCAGAAATGTTCAGGTAAAATCCAAAATAGATTGTCCCTCTTTTTTTTCTTTTTCTCTTTTTTTTTTTTAATAAATTTTATTGGGGAATATTGGAGAACAGTGTGTTTCTCCAGGGGCCATCAACTCCAAGTCATTGTCCTTCAATCTAGTTGTGGAGGGCACAGCTCACTGACCCATTGGGAATCGAACCGGCAACCCTGTCTTTCAGAGCTTGTGCTGTACCCAACTGAGCCATACGGCTGCCCCTGAGATTGTTTCTTTTTCCTTATTAAATGTATAGGTAGATAGCTCAGATGTTGATTTGCATGCTAGGTAACATTTGATCATTTTGTGAGAACAGATTAGCTCATCCCAAATATTTCAATATGTCATTTATTCCTTAGTGAGGTAGAAGCTGCCACCTCATATTACAAAGGGAGCAACTAAGATGAAATGAGTTGCCCAACGATATATACTTGGCTAGAAGCAGGGGCAAGAATCAGACTTGAACTTCTGAACTCGGATCTAGAGCCCTTTACTCAGCCTCCCAATTGTTTCATGATGATCCAGGACTCTGATGTTGAGACTGTGCCCAGTAGGAAGTAACAGAAAAATGCAAAGCAGTAACGGCTTCAACAAGACAGAAGTGTCTTTATCTCTTCTCTGACAAGTGTTCTGCTTTAGAGAGTCCTTGTCTGGAAGGACCACTGGTTTCAGTTCCAGAAGCAGCAGCAAATTCTCCTTTATTGCTCTGCCTGTGCATGTAGACAAGTCATCATTATTCTGCATGATTCGGTACCAAACGCAAAATATAGAAAGAAAAGGCATCAGGGTAGGAAACCTGCAGTCTCTGACACAAAGAGATATGAATGGATAGAGATAGATGATGATAGATAGATAGACAGACAGATAGATGATAGAGGAAGAGAGATAAAGCTTTTTCTTCTGTGCTGTAGACTCGTTATATCTATTATATGTTATATGTGTGTGTGTGTGTGTGTGTGTGTGTATATTCTGAGCCATATGTATCTTTATATAGCTATATATAGCTATATGGATAACTTGGAAGTTATCTACTTTCAAGGTTTAAAACTAGATATAGTTTTATGGTTTTAGTTGTAATTAAATAAACTCTTGAATTATCCTTTACTAAGATTCAAAATAATTTTTCCTTGAAACAAATGAAAGTCCCCAACTTCGTTTTACAATCTTTTTTTTTTTTTTTTAATGTTGCTTCCATTTTATTTGCCTGTCTTGGTAGAATAAAGCAATAATGCTTCCAGGCAGATAAGCAGCCCACAAAGCCAAGGCCCACGGGGACAGCCTCTCCACTTCAGCGTTCATAGTTCATAGACAACACACAGAAGGCAGCCAATCCTCCCCAGTGGCTCAAGGAGTGGGAGCTGCTGCTCAGCTAGTCCAGGGGCACAAGATGATCCCAGCCTCTTCTAAATGTTGTTTCTGTTTGGGAGCTGTGTATTGCAATGTGGTCCTTAGTCCTAAAAATGCAAAAAAGGTTAATTCCAAATAGCAGCGTCCATTTTGTTAGAGCCCCATAGGAACATGCGGGGATGAGAATGAACAATCATCACACTTAAAGGACAATTATGTTTTTCCAAGTCCACTCCTTTTTCTATCCCAGTGCCAGCTCTTTTTTCCTTCATTTATACTGTGGGACTTACATGCTGCAGTGGTACAGTGAGAGCAACTTTTATGAGACAGGGATTGTGTTGCCTTATAGAAATGCTTAACTTTTTAGATTAAAAAAAAAAAAAACCGGGCCTTAAAAATTACTGACTGGCAAAGAAAAATGAATTAAACTAATCTAAAAGAAAGTAAGCAGCAATAATATAGATTGTATCTGACACCAGGTTACAGTCTCTGCTAGGCTTTCTAATCAAGAAATTCATTCCATGCAGTCATGAAAATAATGTGGTCAAGCAAATTTTGTGCTAACTTCCATGTGCCATGAGAAGACTGCAATTAACCTGTCTTGTGAGTCACTGAGCCTTTATGAATTCCATTTATATTGCATAGTAGAATATGGCATTTACTTCTTCAGACCATTTTGACTTTTTTCAATTATTGCCATGACAAAAACATATTGAGCAAATGTCACTGCAAAAGAAGCCATAGCATAATAGTGGTCATTCCTCCAATTGGCTGGTATTGACTGCTAAAAAACAGCAATATAAAGAAAAGGCCTGAAGTTCCCTAATATGACCTTTAACACCCAGAAATGGTATCCTGATCTTGTTAATTAAGTGAATTAGAAACACACCGCAAACCCCAAGGAAAAAGCCAGGTTGGTCATTTATAAAAATCTCAGAATTAATTTTTATCTTTGAATTCTCTAGAGCAGCAGAGTTATTTTCATTCATTAAAGACCAAATCTCCATTTTCTTGATTTTGACTTTCATAGCACAAAAGATGTCCATCTTAAGCTTGATTTCTCATAGGTACAATAATATATGTCAGTGATCGGTCAACTTACTGCGTCAAAGCCATCTGCACGGTTCCAATTCCCTCAGCACCTGATACAGAGGTTACTGTTTATACATCCAAAGCCTGACAATCTTTCAGTAATTAGGACAACTTTTCACTGCTTTGTGGGATGTTGAGAAAAAGAGTGAGTGTTTAATGAAATGCACCATGACTTTGCACTAATATAATCTTATTTCTTATAAGATAAAAAGAAAAGGCACATAGATTTTAAAGAGGTAAAGTATGGCAAATCTCAAAGCAATGAGCAAAGTAAACATCAGGTGAAATACAAAGACTGGAATAATTGATTATGTCACTGGTTGCTTCTTCTGAGGAAGATAAAAGGATCAAGGACATGCTCTGTTACTGCATGCATGCAGTAGTTGGACTTGGAAACAATATACTGACATCTCTGCCATACAGATAACTCCAACAAGTTAATGTGCTGAATCAACTATTATCATTTAGGAACTTTCTGGGCCTACCCATTGACAGCTACAAAGTATCTTAATGGTCTTCTCTTTGCAAGTCAATTTTAATGAAAAAGAAATAAAATTACATGGAAGAAAATGAGGATCAAAGGCTAAAAAGAAAATGGGACAAAAACAGAGAAAGAAGATAAAATGTCAATATTGCTTTACCAAACGTGAAATAGTCAGGGGATTACTCTAGTACTAGTTAGGTAATAAAAAATTTAAAAACAAAAAGGTGACCACAACCATGTGTTTAGACAATTCACCAGAATTGTCTAAACATATACTGACACAGCATATGTAATTTAGATGTTTTTTGACAGCTTCCATTAATAGATTCTTATCATTACAGTCTGTCTTAATGATCACAGCCATCCTCATTGGCCTGATCTGAATACCATTTAATAAACTAGATAACCACAAGCTCTCTGACATCTGACTAAATGATTAGTAATTCCAAGTATGCATAACAGAAGGGAGTTGGTTAGCAATTGTATTTGTATGTTACATCCACGATTGCTACAATTCCAAACTCATAAGCTCTTCAGCTCCCATAGAAAAACAAATACTCTTTCAAGCAAATTCTGCTCTGGATTCCAAAGCTATTTTATGCCTTAGGCCATAGCAAGCACTAATACATTTTAAAACCCTGTTCAAAGTTATCCATATTTATATATTTTAAGAAAAGTTCCAGGAGCATCAGAAGAGGAGAGAGGGTAATTGAATTTTCTGGAGATTTTTAACTTATTAATACTTCTTTCTTAGTAATTTTAAATATTAATTTTAATCACAGCATGAGGAGTTTCAGGGGTCTTGATGAAAATGGAATTGATGGATTTACTTTAATGATATTCTATTTTCTGTAACTAAAACAAATATAAGATGTAATATTGACAGTATTATTAATTTATAATTTATGTCTCACCTACTTCCATTAATAATTTTGGTACTTCAAAGAATAGAGTCAGTGTCAATATACACAAGAACAGAATATCCTATCAGAAGACAACAGAACCAGACTGAGATGTACATACATGTGGAAGGCTAATAATTTGACATGCCTTGAAAGTGGTTTTCTTTAAATATTTATTAAACATTTACTAAGAAGAAAGGCTGCATGCTTTGTGAGAAAAAAAGTATTAGTTGAAGTGCTTCTCTCTCCCTTATCATCCTTAATAATTAGATTGAGGCCCAAATTCACATGCCTCCTCCAAGCAAAGGAAAGACGAGCAGTTAACTGGACCCATGCACTATACAAGGCAGTGCACCTTCTGTGAGATAATAGAAAATATCCATAGGTCTCTCCCCCAGATTCCTGACATGGAGGTCTTAAAACCCTTGTAAATGCCTTTGTGACTAGATATTTACCAAGTACTAAGAGTACGAGGGGCATATTTTGTTTTAATGAGGCAACTTTCAGTGGGCTACTAGATGGGAATTACTTGGATCGTGGGCTACTTGGATGGGGACTATCAACAGAAAGACCAAGCCATCATCAGAAGCTTGGAATTTTCAGCCCCTTCCCTGACCCTACCTTTTCCAGAGAACGCAGAGGGGCTGGACATGCAGTTAGTAATTATTGTGCCAAAAGAAGAAGCCTCCCTAAAACCCCAATAGTATGGGGTTTGGAGAGTTTCCAGGTGGGTGAGTGTATTCACACCGGGAAGGTGACACATCCCAGTTCCATGGGAAGAAGCTCCTGTACCTGGGACCATTCCAGACCTCGCCCTATGTATCTTTTCATCTGGATATTCACCTATATCCTTAATCGTATTCTACAATAAACTGTTAAATGTAAGTAACTGTTTTCTTGAGTTTTATGAGTCACTTTGACGAATTAATCAAACTTGAGGAGGGGATCGTGGGAACCTCTGATTTATAGCTGATGGGTCAGAAGCACAGGTAAGAACCTGGACTTGTGATTGGTACCTGAAGTGGGGTGAGGGCAGTCTTGTGGGATTGACACTTTACCCTGTGATCTGATGCTATCTCTAGGTGGATATTGAGTTAAATTGAGGACACCCAGTTGGTACTGCAAAGAATTGTTTGGTAAAGGAAAAAGCTCTCCACACAGTTGGTGACCAAAATTGTCAGAACATTGTGAGTTTGGTACTCATGTGAAAGTAAAAGAGACACACTGAAGGAAGACGGAAGATGTTTTCTAATACACCATCCATTATTATTTGACTGTCTCCCTTGGGTGTCTACCTTCCTTCAAACCCCAAATACCTTATTCCTTACAAATGTATACTATATTCTACTCATCTGGCTCACCAGACGTTAAATTATTGCTACCTTACGATTGTACCCAAGTGATGCTTTGCCACCACTTAGAATGTCTCCCTGGGCAATTGGTCTGTGTCAACTTTATTAATATAGGTTTGAGTTCCAAACTACAAATCTGGCCACCCGTCAGGAGAGCCCTGGTCCTCCAAAGGGATGCAGAGCTAACTCTTTACTAGTGATTTTACTTTTCAGTGAGTTCTTCACCCAATCTAACAATACTTTCCTGTACTTTCAAGATAAACTTTCTCATCCTGCCTAGTACTCCCATACACTTTTTTTTTTTTTTACCTTGAACAAACATTAGCCAGCTGCTAATACCTCCTATGGGTCCCATCCAGAAAAGTCTCCATGAAAAGGCAGGTCCTGAGGTGAGAAGAAATATAATAGCTGAATTTATATGAGGACACCACCATGCCCCTCAAGACAAACACTCAGTAAACCATGAGCCTACTGAGACGTGTGAGAGAAAGATAGAAGCATTTCTTTCCCACAGCACATCAAGCTGGGCAGTAGGGAAGGCAGTTGGTCTGGAAAGGAAACATGCATTGGAGAATGCGGATGTGAAACAAGGAAAGGAAAACAACAAGAGGAGGGCTGCATTACCCAGCCAGCCACCACTGCAGGTAACTGAAGCTTAATCCCTACCTATAATGGCACTTCAGAGCCAATGGAAAACACATAACCTTAATGTTAATCTCTCCAGGGAGAAAAGAAGGAGGGATAATTGTATATCAACTCTACTCAGTTATTGGTTGAGGCCTGTTCCCAGGGCCACTCATTCCTGTGCACTTACAGCATGTCAAACAAGAGATAATACGGGCTCATAGATGCAAGAGAAAGCCCACAGCAAAGTAACATTGCCCGACCAAGTGGTAAGGACACGGGATATTCATGGGATACTAAAGGCGTCTTCCACCGAGGCCTTATAGGACCTACGCAAAACATTAAACAGAGTCTATCGAATATCGCAACTGTATTAACATGTTAAGTGTTGGAATTTGTGTGTATTAAATGTATTAAATGATGCAATTTGAAACTATGAAATGGAAATATTAATTAGCCACACCCCACCGAGACTATGTTCCTATTCTGTGCCACTGAAAACACATTCTTACTTTATAAAAATATATTTAATATTTAGTGGAATAAAACATATACGCCTCATCAGAAAACATATAATACATGTTTTAAGCCCTATGGTAAAAGAGATGAGGTCTTCAATAGATCAACGAGACAAGAGACCCCTCAACTCAATTTCTTTCATTACAATTAGGTAAAGAAAATGCATCTAGGGAAATTAGCCATTTACTCCTCAGCCCTTGAGCATATAAACATGTGAAAATGACATGGTGGTGGCCTCACTTCAATTTCTGGGGGATCAGAAATCCTTAAGTGCTAAAATAAATGCCTATTCCTGTAACCCCAATGGAAAGCCAACAGTGGGGTAATGCCCCAGAACAGAACAGTCGCACAGGATGTTCAGAGACAGGACGGTGTGGAGGAGAGTGTTTCACACTCCCAGAGCTACATCTGCTCTCAGCCTAAAAACAGAACTGCACCTACCACTTCTGTCCATCTGGTACCTGCAACAGGACTGAATTAATTTCAAAATGAGACATGCACAGTCACATGATGGAAACAATTAGGAAACTAATTAGAGAAAAATAAATTTCTTCAATAGGATTTTGTATTTTGAAAGAGACTTTTGGAGGCTAACACATACAAATATATCAAACTAAAAGATCAAATGAAATGTTCAGTGAAATTATTGAACTTAAAGGAAAATCTTGTGTTGAAAATATGATGATAGCTGACGTGTTGCCAAAAACATTCACTATACTTCTTCATAATAATAACCTCAAAGTCATTTCAGGCTCAGTAATTTTTACATGTATTCCAAGCAATCTAAAGATTACTTTGTTGGTGTCTTTGTTTGCTTATTGGAATGTTCAAGAAGCACAACTTTAAAAAATACCCATTGTTTGAGTACTATCAGAACAGTTATCAGCATCATATTAAAATGAGCGGACAAATCAAAGTGTCCTTAAAATCTCTTGGTAACCAGGGATGGTAGCTATGGGTGCCCAGTTACCACATGCATCAGTTATTATTACTTATCATATTACCCATAAATTTAGATGGCTTACAATAACAGTAATTAGTTATTCTCACAGAATTCTTTAGGTCAGATGGAAGTTGGAGAAATTATGATGTCCAGGGCTTTAGATGAAAGACTCAAAGTCTAGGGACTGGAATCATCTAAAATTTTTCATTCACTCACATGTCCAGTAGTTGATGTTGGGTCTCAGCTGAAGACCAACTGGTGCTTTCCACCAGAACACCTGCAGGTGAACTCTCCATGTGGCTTGGATTTCTTTAACGACATGGAAGTAAGCTTCCCAAAAAAGAGAGCAAGCCAGTTAGGAAGCAGGTAAGATTTAGCCTTCAGTGTCATGAAGCATCATTTCTGCTGCATTCTATTGGTTGAGGAATTTACACAGGCCTGTCTAGGTTCAAGGGAAGAAACACATACTCCACCTCTCAGTAGAGGAGCATGTAGGCTATTAAAGAAGAAAATGTCGGATGCAGTCATTTTAGGAAAGTGCAATTTGCCACACTGCAACACATGATCCTACACCAAAAGGATGTTTCCCCTCATTACCAGACTGTGCCTAGCATCTATCTTTTATACAGGGGTGTCCAAACTGCGGCCCGCGGGCCAACTGCGGCCCATGATCCATTGTTAATTGGCCTGCAGCAAATTCCAAAAATATATTTAGTTTACTTAAATAAACCAGGTGACGCAATCCGTACTTCACCTCGAGTGAGTGGCCCGGCTGTTTGTGTATTTAGCGCATATGGCCCTTGGTGAAAAACGTTGAAAAAACTTTGGACATCCCTGATAATATTCGGTTATTGAGCTGAATGAATCGGAAAGCCTTTGAAGGATGTTCATTGGAATTGATCTCTTCCAAAAGTTTGAAGTCAAAAGAAAGCAAAGAAACAAAACAAGTAGAAAGTACTAATTTTAATTAAAGTATACATTCTACCATATTTGCCTCTCCAGATTATTACATTTCTAATAATATCTCATCATCCCTTTAAAATTATTTCAGAGCCCAAATAATTGAAAGTTACTGTGTTTCATGTGAGTTTTGTTTAAACTATAAAGGAAATAGCATAGCAAATCACAGCAGAAATCTTTGAGAAGCAATATTTTATTCTCTGAATTTCTAAAAATGAGTAAATTCCTTCCCTTGCGGAAGTGCTCAATCTACCCATACCCCTTCAGTATGATCTAGGGTCCATTACAAAAAGTCAATTTTTCATTTTTGCATGACTCTTCTTCCTCCACAAACAAGTTTTAAGGAATTTTACGGCTTAGACTCAAACCATGTTTTTGATTCTTGAGTGAATTTAATTGTATTGGATCATTTCTGATACAGGTCTAGAAAAGTCATAAATTCGAATTCAGTTTATGATTTTTATTGATTGTAGATGAACAAAATATGATTCCATGTTTCCTCGAAAATAAGACCTAACTGGACAATCAGCTCTGATGAATCTTTTGGAGCAAAAATTAATATATGACGTGGTATTATATTGTATTATATCATATTAAACCCGGTCTTATAGTAAAATAAGACCTGATTATATTATATCATATTAATTACATAAAACCTGTGTCTTATAGTAAAATAAGACCGGGTCTTATATTAACTTTTGCTCCAAAAGATGCATTAGAGCTGATTGTCCGACTAGGTCTTATTTTCTGGGAAACACGTTGTTTTGTTTTGAACATTTTCTTATTTAGTATTTCAAAATGGTAATAAATATCCCCCAAATAAAATCTATTTAAATGTAGATAGTTGCATTTTGAAGACAGTAGAACACTGAATGTTGAAAAGCGAGTTTCTTTAAAAATATGAGTTTTAAGCTATTGAAAATAGGGCAATTGTTTCTATCTGTCACCATGTACCAACATTATTTCAAAATGGATCAAAGACCTAAGCATAAGACCTGGAACAATAAATTGCATAGAAGAAAACATAGGTACTAAACTTATGGACCTTGGGTTCAAAGAGCATTTTATGAATTTGACTCCAAAGGCAAGGGAAGTAAAAGCTAAAATAAATGAATGGGACTATATCAAACTTAAAAGCTTCTGCACAGCGAAAGAAACCATCAACAAAATAAAGAGGCAATCAACTGAATGGGAGAAGATTTTTTGCAAACAACGTCTCTGATAAGGGGCCAATTCCAAAATGTACAAAGAAGACATACAAGTCAACAACAAAAAACACACAACCCAATTGAAAAATGGGCAGAGGACTTAAAGAGACATTTCTCCAAAGAGGACATGCAAATGGCAAATAGACATATGAAAAAATGCTCAACATCACTAATCATCAGAGAAATGCAAATAAAAACCACAATGAGATATCACCTCACCCCCAATCAGAATGGCTATCATCAACAAGACTAATAGTAACAAGTGTTGGAGAGGCTGTGGAGAAAAAGGAACCCTCCTCATACACTGTTGGTGGGAATGCAGACTGGTGCAGCCGCTATGGAAGGCAGTGTGGAGGTTCCTCAAAAACTTATGAATAGAATTACCATATGACCCAGCAATCCCTCTCCTGGGTATCTACCCCAAAATCTGAAAAATTTATCCATAAAGACAAGTGTGTTCCAATGTTCATTGCAGCTTTGTTTACGGTGGCCAAGACATGGAAATAACCAAAATGTCCTTCGATACATGAATAGATAAAGAAGTTGCAGTATATATACACAATGGAATACTATTTGGCGGTAAGAAAAGATGAAATAGTATCATTTGTGACAACATGGATAGATCTGAGATTATAATGTTAAGTGAAATAAGTCAGACAGAAGAAATAGAGAATCATATGATTTCACGGACATGTGGTATATAAACTAAAAGCAGCAAAGGAACAAGACAAACAACTGACGAAACAAAAACTTATAGACATAGACAATAGTTTAGGGGTTACCAGAGGGTAAAGGGGGATGGGGGCTCTAGAAGAGAGTAAATGGGGTCTAATGTATGGTGATGGAAAGAGAACTGGCTCTGGGTGGTGAACACACAATGTGAGACATAGATAATGTATTACGGAATTGTACATCTGAAATCTATGTAACTTTACTAACATTTGTTACCCTAATAAACTTTAATTAAAAAGAAAGTAAATAATGCAGTTGTCAATGTTTATGTAAAAAGAAAATAGTTGACCAAATTATTAATAGGCAAGAAAATGAAGAACAATTGTTTGGCACATGAATTTAAAAGTATGGTACTCAAATAAATTATATTTGTGACAGACCCAGAAACAATGTAACAGACCCAGGGAAAATGATCAGTATAGAAAATTTTCTGATTTTTCACACCTAATCCCATTCTACTAAACTGCATTTTGACTATTCCCAGTTACTTTTAATTTTGCTAGCCAGATTATGCGCAGGCTTTTCATATTCTATACTTCACCCTCATTCTTCGAATCAAAATTGTTCTGGGGGTTTCAACAATCCTCACTCACCCATCCAATACTTCTCTAAAGGTCATGGTTCTTGGTAATTATGAATGTTTCCAAGCTTTGGTCCTTTTTCTCCTGGTATAAAATTATGAAAACATGCTCAAACCATTTTTGTAACCCCATAAAAGTGATTATTAAACGCTTTCAGTTTCTATACTGCTTGTTCTTACTTTCAGAATGAGTCTTAGAGAATGGGCCTCTGTGTTTGTCTGCCATAGATATTAGGCTGATCTACGAGACCCCAAAATAAAGTTTTCATAAGTCTGGTGGGTTTGTCCACTGCTGATTTAGCAACTTGATTGTGTTGATGGTCCAGTTATCTTTTGACTTATTACTCTGCATCCTAAACATGCAGGTTTGATTCTTGATGTCCAAGCAGGCTTGTGATGGCTCCCTCCTTCATAACCATAGTCCAGCCAATGACAAGGAAGGAAGCAGTAGAGAAGAGTACTCTATCTTTATGGTCATGGCCCAGAAGTTGTTGTAGCATGTTCACTAAGTGGAACCCAGTCACGTGGCCTCTCTTTATGAAAAAAAAAGAGAGCTGTTATATAGCCACTCGTATGAAACTCCTATTAATATAGAGAAAGGGATGTCAGATGATAGGGAGCAATCGGCTGTCTCTCCCAAAACTTTAAAATAGAGAGATTTGAGCTTTAGTCCCGACTCCATAATTTATGACTATTAGGCATCATGAATGTCTAAAAGCTTCGGTACCTTGTCTAATCTGACTTATTTCAAAGAGGTATTAAGAAGGTGCATCCAAAATGAATATAAAAGGTATAACCTTGTGTTTGGAATATAATATGTGCCCAATAAATGAGAGCTAATATAGACAGAAAAAGAGTACTAACACAAAGATGTAATATTGAAGATTCTGAATGGGGTAGGATTTATACTCACTGAAATCCTGCAACTAGGAACTATGCTTAGGAGGCTAGGTTGGAGAGATAAAGACAGGTAAGAAAGATCTTGATTACCTGAAGCATAGGTGAATATGCCAAGAATATAAAGACTAAAAGTAAAACAGACGAATGAAATATTGAGAGTAACTCAGGGTTGAAATATATCCCTACTTTCTTCATTAATTTTGTTTTTTTCTAGTCATTTGTAACCCAGTCGTCAGAGGTCAACATTTTCCCTACTTACACATATTGAACACAACACTGCATAAATCATATTTTCTTATACCAATTGAACTTAGCAATTGCCAGCCAAGTTCAAAAGTTCAGAGAAGAGTTGAAACTCAAACTAATTATTCTCCTCCCACAACTGCTAACTCTTTTGAAAACTTACTTATCTGAACCCTCACCAATAAGGATATTTAAAGCATGATATTGAAACATCATACATCCAGGGTTGGTGGCAAATAGTTGTTTTCCTGCAAGTTCTTAGCAGGTGGCCCAGTGAAAATTCTAGGTAAAAGGGGAAAGCCATGTAATCCAGACTCTCTGTACCCCTTTCAATTGTACTTTAACGTATCGGAGTCTTCTTTGTTTTCTCAAGTTAAAGGCTTTATTCTCCTTTTAGAAAATAATATGATATTCCTAGGTATTCCTAGGAATAAACTTAATCAAGGATGTGAAAGACCTATATGATGAAAACTACAAGACATTTTTAAAAGAAATTGAAGAAGACACAAAGAAAGGAAAAACATTCCATGCTCATGGATTGGAAGACTCAACACAGTTAAAATGGCCATATTTCCCCAAAACAATATACAGATTTAATGCAATTACCCATCAAAATCCCAACAGCATTTTAAAGAGATAGAACAAAAAATCATCAGATTTGTTTGGAACCACAAAAGACCCCAAATAGCCAAAGCAATCTTAAGAAAAAGAACAATACTGGAGGTATCACACTCCCTGACTTTAGCTTGTATTACAGGGCTACAATAATCAAATAGCATAGTATAAGCAGAAAATCAGACATGTAGACCAATGAAATAGAATTGAGAACGCAGAAATAAAACAACATAAATATGGACAGATAATTTTTGACAAGAAGCAAAAAACGTACAATGAAGAAAAGACAGCCTCTTCAATAAATGGTGCTGGGAGAATTGGAAAGCCATGTGCAAAAGAATGAAACTGGACTGCTATCTTGTCACCATGTACCAAAATTAATTCAAAATGGATCAAAGACTTAAGCATAAGACCTGAAACAATAAACTGCATAGATAAAATATAGGTTCTAAACTTATGGAATTTGGGTTTAAAGAGCATTTTATGAATTTGACTCCAAGCAAGGAAGAAGTAAAAGCTAAAATAAATGAATGGGACCATATCAAACTTAAAACCTTCTGCACAGCCAAAGAAACCATCGACAAAATAAAGAGGCAACCAACTGAATGGGAGATTTTTGCAAACAGTGCCTCCAATAAGGGTTAATATCCAAAATATACTAGGAAACTCATGCAACTCAACACAAAAAAACACACAACCCAATTAAAAAATGGGCAGAGGACCTGAAGAGACATTTCCCCAAAGAGGACATGCAAATGGCAAATAGACATATGAAAAAATGCTCAACATCACTAATCATCAGAGAAATACAAATAAAAACCACAATGAGATATCACCTCACCCCCAGTCAGAATGGCTATCATCAACAAGACAAATAGTAACAAGTGTTGGAGACGCTGTGGAGAAAAAGGACCCTCACACACTGTTGGTGGGAATGCAGACTGGTGCAGCCGCTATGGAAGGCAGTGTGGAGGTTCCTCAAAAATTAAAAATAGAATTACCGTACGACCCAGCAGTCCCTCTTCTAGGTATCTACCCCAAAAATCTGAAAACATTTATCCATAAAGACACGTGTGCTCCAATGTTCATTGCAGCTTTATTTACGGTGGCCAAGACATGGAAACAACCAAAATGTCCTTCGATACGTGAATGGATAAAGAAGTTGTGGTATATCTAACAATGGAATACTATTTGGCGGGTAAGAAAAGATGGGCCTCCAGGACCATTTGTGACAACATGCATTGATCTTGAGAATGTAATGCTAAGCGAAACTAAGTCAGACAGAAAAAGCAGAGAACCATATGATTTCACTGATATGTGGTATATAAACCAAAAACAACAAAAGAACAAGACAAACAAATGAGAAACAAGAACTCATAGACACAGACAATAGTTCAGTGGTTTACAGAGGGTAGTTAAGGGGTGGGGGGTGGGGATGAGGGTAAGGGGGATCCAATATATGGTGATGGAAGGAGAACTGACTCTGGGTGGTGAACACACAATGGGATTTATAGATGATATAATACAGAATTGTAAACCTGAAATCTATGTAACTTACTAACAATTGTCACCCCAATAAACTTTAATTAAAAATAAAGAATAAAAGAAAGAAAGAGAGGAGAGAGAGAGGAAAGAAGGAAAGAAAGGGAAAGAAAGAAAGAAAGAAGAAAGAAAGAAAGAAGAAAGAAAGAAAAAAGAAAGAAAGAAAAGAAAGAAAGAAGAAAAGAAAAAGAAAAAAAAAGAAAAAAAGAAAGAGAAAGAAAGAAAGAAGAAAAGAAAGAAAGAAAGAAAGAAAGAAAGAAAGAAAGAAAGAAAGAAAGAAAGAAAGAAAAAAAAAAAAAAAAAAAGAAAGAAAGACAGAAAAAATCATATGAAACATTTTTTAACACAAGATTCAGGTTCTAAGTGTTAAACAGACTCATATCAATTATTTCTTATATCTTTATTCATAAATATTCATTTGCATTAGCTACAAAAGATATTTTCCTCTACAAAAACTTTTTCATCTCTCACTAATTCATTAATTACTCCCCAATTATTCACTTCCTCCTTTGTTACACCTATTCTGCTTAACACGATACCTCGTATATAAAAACCTCAGTACATTTTACTGAACAAATGAATTCAAGAATGAATAAATATTAACTTTCACTGACTAAATAAACCATTATCAGAGGAATCTCATTAAGGATCATTCCATCACTAAACTGGTTTAGCATTATTAAATGGAAAGAACTCTGACCTTGAAGTCCAAAAAAGAAAACAAAAAAAATTTTGGTTAAATATTTCACTTCTGAAACTCATGAGTTCTGCCACAACAAACAAATTCCTGGCAAAACTTTAAACAATGCTGAGGCTCACTGTCTTTTTCTGTAAAGTGGAATTATTGCCAATAAAAATCTAAGTGAGACAATATACATAAGAACACTTTGTAAGTTATAAATTGCAAAGAAAAATTAAGACACTGCTATTCAATCTAAACTGGAGTAATTTTCTATTGTAGTTGCAGAGATCTTATGCTGATGTAATGCAGTGAAATACGTTTTCCTTTACAAAAAGACTGTGTGTGCTTGGTGCTAGGACAAGCGAGTGATAATATATCCACCTGAGATATATGTTTTTAAATGTCCACACAGATTCGTACTTGTGAGAAACTGATGCCCATGCAACTAGACACATGCGTAGTGAGACAATAAAACCAACGGAAGAATGGGAAGAATTATTTTACACTTGAAGTTATTGTTTCACATTTCTGTCTCTAAACATAAGATGCTTTTCCTCTCTGCCTTCCCCATTGTTCTCTTTTCCATAAGGAGATCCTTTTGGTATCAGCAAGGAGTATATAAAATGCCTTAGGAGTTAAAGTTGGTCTTTTTTTATAGCATTTTTTTTATTTATTCAGTTCAATACTAAGCAAAAACTTTTAATGGTATGATAAAACCAATAGGGGCATAAAAAAAAGTTCCACTGTTAACATTTTAATTATGTTTTGTTTATGGGATGTGGAGAAACACTTCAGTTCTTTCTCAACACGTCGCTGCTGCAGCCTGTTTCTTGCCATGCTTGTAATGAGAGTCCCTGTGGCTTTGAGGTCACACAGACATCTTGACTCTATCAAAAGCCAGTTTTATGATCTTGAGCACATTGCTTAAATTTCAGAACTTAAGTTTCATCATCTGTGAAATGATGGCAATCATCCCTATGCCATGATATCTTAGCAAAGATTAAGCAATTTTTTTAGTTTATAAAATCCGATCAATATAAGTAGCAATTACAACGGTGTTCTGTAATGGCGGGAACAAGAGCCAAAGTAAATGCTACATGGCAACAAAACTGTGGCATTACAGTAAAAATTAGTATGTCCCCAAAGCATGGTTTAATTTGAATAGCTTTATCAGAATGATTAAACCACTGGGTAAAAATTCCCAGCCCACAAGGCAATCAGATTGAACATTTGTGATTCTAACAAACATGCTATTGCTCAGCATATAGTATTACTTTATACCCAGAGAAACTTTCTGTTATGCATACAATGGGTATCATATATCATTATTCCACTTATTCATGACTTAGTCTAGCTTAATCTGGGCAGAACCCTTATATTGAGTTAAACTGATTAATTGAATTTCTGTTTTATCCAAAGATAATATTTACCCAATTATAAACATTTTATGATGGTTGAAAATCATGAGACATAAGCACAATAATTATAAATATTTTAAGCACAAATACAGATGGATAAATATAACTAAAGTGTTTTAGATTAGCTTCCACTTTTGTAAACTCAGAAAAATTGAAAGCTATCACATAACTCTTCTCCATCAACAAATAATTCAGTATTCATTATAGGCTTTTGTCTATAGTGATGCCTAACATTTCTCAAATTTTAGCAGTGTATTGCTGCTATCTTAATTTCACATCCTGGTTTGTTCATTATTAATTAAAATTAGTTATTTTTTAAAATCACATGATCACACCTAGGAAAGGCACGTCTGAAATGCTGGAAGAAGTCATTGTGGTTTTGTATGAAATCATTTGTACCTCATAACAGCACTTTTATTTTTCCTCCCGAGATTCAGAACAATTTCTTAAACAACACACTTTAACTTTTTATAAGTTCATATCTACACTAGTTAAAATTCCTTTCTAGAATGGAGATATACATTTCCTTTAAAGGTAAGAAATTCTGTGCTGATGAAGATTTTATTCCTGATTACTAACTTCAAGTTTGGGCTAGACAAATTTCTGTATGTTTCTTAGATAACAGCACAGTCTCAGCCTTAATTTCAGAATTTAGCTGACACATACACTATACTCGAATATGCCCCATTACAAACATATGAGTGAATTTGGATGGGTGAATCAATAATTTTGTATGTGAAACAGAAAATGAAGATCTGTTTATTTCCAATAAATATACGTAATAAATGTTCTTTCTTGGTATTCGGTTCTCTCTATTGTGGAGTGAGTGGGGTGAGATAAAATGAAGATATAAAATCAGATATACTCATATTTTTCCATGTAAAGGAAAACAGACTCTCTTTGAAGGATTTACTACCATCAGCAAATTTGGTAGCAACTCCTCAAATATTTAATATTAAATCAATGTTCAAAAACAATATAAGCAGAAGATATCTTGCTTTTAAAGACAAAACTAAATACAAACTACATTGGGAAATGTACATTGGGAAAGAAATTATGTAGTTTGAAGATTTCATTTATTACAGAGCAGAGGATTTAGTTTGTTGATGAAAGAATTATTTTTACCTATAATGACTGTTAAAGCCTCATTTTCTTTATGCCATGTTAAATTTACTTCTTTAGCGTAGGCCAAACATCAGGTCTTCGTTAAACACATGAGTTGAAAGATCGCTTGCAGGAGCGAGGAAGTAGAGATTATCAGGTAAGAATGGATACGCAGCATGTTAAAAATTGCTGAATTTGTCTCCACGCAAGAGAGTCACTTACAGCTGCTTTCACAATAGATATTAACTACCATATGTTTATTGATTTTTTAGCTGTAAGAAGAGAACAACCATCTAACAATTCAGATCAGTTGCAAATGACTAATTTTTTATATGTTTATCCATTTTATGATTGATAAGTTATCAAAGAAACATTACCAAAGCTTTGTTTTTTCATATAATAGCTACACTAGAAACAAAACAAAACTAAAACAAATTAACATTGTCTACAAAGTCCTTTTGATTTGAAATATGGTTCTTGAGGAATTAGGTAATTCCTCTGCACCCACCCTCCCCACTACTGGGTAGTTTTGAATACAGAGAAAGGAATGTTTGTAAATTGTTCTGAACTTTATTCCCACCACAACGGTACAGCTTATTACTATATTTTCCACAAAGAGTTCTCTGTGGTCTCAGAACACGATAGATATTATATTTTTGTTAGCTGTGTAGATATCTAACTAAAGCCACATTGCACAAACCACTTCACTCAATGAGAAGAGTGAAGCCAACTAATGTCTTTTTTTCCCTCTCTTCTTCTGCTGTGACCACAAAGTAATAGGTCTCTTTTACCTGTTGCTTCTGATTTCCTCTTTCACCTTCTCCAGAGTGGCTTTTGCTAGTCCAGGTTAGTGCCCAGACTTACAATTGGGCCAATTTTCTTAGAAATTCAATGACAGAAGTCTTTTTTGTAAGACACTGAAATTATTTTGTTTTTCTTGGGATCATTGGAGATCCTGGTGACTTGACACAGAGGAGTGAGAGAAAAGATAGAAATTGGTGAAATTTTTTTGGGTTTGGTGACACAATTTTTCCTAAACCAACGTTCTCTTCTGATGGTTCATATCCATTCATCCATTTAACAGCTAGATATGGCCTTTAAGTCTTCATAGAATATGAAACATATGCATTATATTCACATGATTACAAAAGTAACATAAATTCTCTGCTTTCCTTAATATTATTAAATTTACATGGAGAACATACACAAACATATGGAATCCATGTCAAAAATTAAGTGAAAGTATTGATTTCACTTCACTCATAAAATGAGCTCCTTTTTTAGCACCATAATTTTAGCACATTATGATTAATTATATGCTGAATCTTTTGACAGAAAAAGTTTCATATTTTTTAAAAGAATAAAATGTATATGAATTTTCTCTTCGTTTTAGATGCTTAATGATAGAAGAATTAAGGGTGAACTATCCTGAACGTTCTTATAAGTATACTGAAAATATAAAACAAACAAATAAACAAAAAGACATATCATTATTGAGATAATATGTAGTCATAATATTGGTTAGAACGAAAATTCTAATAATGGAATATTATCAGTCTTACGGGTAGCCTCCACTCTCATTTATAAAACTGTGGACTAATATACAAATATGAAAAGTCATAAACATTTAATCATGGCTTTTAAGAAGAAATAAACCACATGATACAGTAAAATGCGTATAATAAGATCATTATGCTCACAGTTTAGGGTAATTTAGAAAGTGGTACATAGAACTAAGACTCTTGTGATTCTTAACAAATGCTTCTAAATTCTTGTCTTCCTAGCAAGGTTAAAAGCCTTTAGGATGAGAGATTGAGTCCTGTGCTAATTCGAATCTCCCATTTCTCTTGCACTGTGCTCACCAAATCAAAGAATAGACATCAACATATATTTGTCAAACACTTATTATTGCTTCTGTTACATCATATGAGGGATAGAATAAAATTGTATTTTGTCTGCCAGAAATTTACAATATCTCAGGGATGTTAGCTGTTTCTTTACTTTTTTTGAGCTGATCAATTTACAGAAAACCAGCGACAAACTGTCCAAAAAGAGATAAATTGAAGCAAGCTCAAGTTTTATGTTGCCATTACCTAGCCTGACTTAGGACATCCACACTGTGCTGCCTTCAACTCATCGATCAGAGAATATGCTTTTGTTTCACCACATTGCAAAAATATATAATATACATTACATCATAAATATGACAGTTCTCATTTCCTAGGCTTTTAAGTGTAGAACTGTGTTCCTGATTTCTAAACCTTTACTATTTCTTTGATGCCACTGAAATTGAATGTTGGTGTCCTTCCTTAGATAGTAATAAAAATATTCCTCTTGTGAAATACTGGATAGCAAATTTCTATCCTTTCCTTTTCAGCTCTGGCCCTTAGTTAAGATTCTAGACATACAGAAGAGTTATAGTTATCTTAATCTGGAATCTTTCCCTTTTTAAATTCTAATTAAAAAAATATGCCAATAATTTCTAAGAATTAATCTTTACTTTGGCTATATCTAAGGCACTAGGTTCTAAAAATGCAGAGTCAAAACAGGATTTCTCACCTAAGTTAGGATCGGCATGACTAGAGAACAAGTTACAAGACATTAAAGGATGAGAAATGAACCTGGAATCTAGGCCACATAACAAAAAATGCAAATGCAGAAGCCTGGATTTGGGCTCAGGAAGTCTGGCTATAGAGCCTGTGCTCATAGAATCTCTGGCAACATTAAAATAAAGATCTACAAAGAGAAAAGTTTGCTATCATAGTGAAATATTGAAGTTTTTAAATTTTCAAAGCTGAATGAAATTCAAAATATGACAATATATTAATCACAAAGATTAATATGGTACAAAGAAAATTTAATTACTTGGAACATTGAATTGACTCATAAATGTCACCGTCCAAATACACCCAACTTCCATATACCCAGAATGTAGACAGCACATGGGTCTGCTTCGGATATATCTCTCTTCTGATATGCTCACTAGTCCTTCATGCCAGATTTGCTGAATGTGAGTTATCCTTTGCATTTTCTTTCTTATTTCTCCCAAATACCTCTCCCAAACTCCTTTTATGTGACCTCAATATACTTGGAGTCATTTCTGTGATCCTCTGAACCTCATTATCTACTTTCTCAGGTTGGTTGGCTTAATTCTAGGTGACTCCCCCACAAACTCGTACTAATTTGTGTTCTTACCTATAATCTGCTTCAGGTGGTCACCTTTGTCATATTTTATCCTAATTTTTTTAAAGTAATTTTACTTACAGTTCCAAATCACAGGTAGGTATTATAGTCTATATTTGTTGAGAGGGAAAAAGAAAGAATTGATAGAAATCATTTCCTTAGCCATGGCTAAGATTTGGAAAATAGAATGATATCTTTTCAACACTATCCTAGCATACGAGTATGTCAATATACAATTGAATCGATACTGAAATGCTGAAATGATCACAAAGATACAGTCATTTTTCTTGTGATTCATATACTTTGGAGAAACAAATAAACAAATAAAAGTAAATTATGGGGAATTATCTTGAGAAGGAAAGATAAATATAATGAATAGTGGCCATAGTAGAGATCTTGATAACAGGAGTGTTCTCTAGAACAACAAATGTAACATCTTAGAGCTGGCTAGACTACAGTTCTGGGATGTATAGACCTTAGAGGCTGGTCTTTTCTCAATGTCTCTTCAGTGTTGAAAATTTTCCATCCGATTTTCCCCTAGATCTTTATAGTTATCACTTCTAGGAATATGTAAAGATCCTTCTGTGTTCTTCATTCTCTCTGTATCTTCCATCTCAGTTCACCAGTATTAAATTCTCTGGGATTACAAAGTGTAAAGAATTTGTTCCAGTGGGGCTTCTGGAGAATCAGCTTTCCTAACCTGTGGGAAAGTGGCTACCTGAACATGAACCCAACACTAAAGAAATTATAACATAGAGATGGAAACAGAGGAGCCACGTCATAACATACTGATTAAGACTGAATTTAGTGCCAGATGAAGTCAGATATAATTCTGTACTTTTCAAGTAAGTTAACTGAGAAACTCCTTTATGTATATATTATGAAGTAATATGAGCTGGATTTCTATCACTTGTAATTGAAAAAAATCTTGAATATATATCTATATCTATATCTATATAGATATACATATATATCTATATAGATATATATAGATCTATAGATATATATAGATATATATATATATAAATACACACAGCACCATACCATGCTCTTTAATTATACTTACTATTTATGACAGTTTTAATATTGTACTTATACCTATGATAGTTTTTCTTCTTCCAGATGGTAAGCTGTAAGAAAGATCTTTTTATATTTGTTTTGTTCATCATTTCTATTTCTATAAGATTTTGCATTTTTTTCTCTCCAGCCTTCAGTAGCAGCACCTAGTTTAGTGAATGCCCCACTGTGCATAGGCTTATGGGAGGCAGTGCCCTATAGAGAGTAGATGGGGTTGAGGCAAATTCTCCTTCTTCCTGCTCTCGGAAAATCAGTGTGAAATGGGTGACTTAGATTGGGCCCATCAGATGTTTCTATTCTCATCTTTGAATCTTGACTTAGTGACACAGAGACAAAGGGTGAGTTAGAATCTATTTAACAGCATTAGCGACGACGATATTCCTTAGGAGTTGTAACATCATCCTGACCAAAATTTTGTTGTGTCTTTGTAGCCTCTTGGGCAGCCTTGGTTACTAATTATTTCCCAGTCCCAGTCCTACAATGTTAAGTTTGTTTACTCTGCGTTCTCTTGCACTTCTTGTAAGTTTCCTTTTTGTCTGCGATTTAGCCTAAGTTTGTTAATATTGCCTGCCTTGAAAAAATTCTGACTGGGAAACCAGTAAAACTTCTGTAAAGGAAAATCTCAGATTTTTTTTCCTTTCCATATAGGGAAAAACACAGTTCTTCCCTAGTGCCCTCCCACCCCCCGAGTCTCCTTTACTACTCACACAGAACACTTATGTCTGAGGCTTCTGGTTAACATACTTTGTCCATCACCATCCGATAGATACTCTGACACCAGCTGGGTGCCCTATAATTTAACTCAATTGTGACACTATCTCCCTGGAGATAACACCCAATTCCACAGATTAAGGCCTCAGCCCCACTTTACTGCCCCCCCCCCCACAGGGTTAATCACAAGTAGGAAGTTTCTAAGTTACCCACAACTTCTGTCCAACCTGGCTACATGTCAGACCTTCCCTTGACCTCCTCCCCATTGGATGAGATTAATGTTCTAGGGCACCTCATAGAACTCAGGGTAATGCTTACTTATGTTTATTGGTTTATGATAGAAAGATGTGATAAAAGCATTCATATGAACGTCGAGATGGAAGAGATGTGTAGGGCTAGGTACGTGGGAAGGAAGGGGTGCAGAGCTTCCATGCCCTCTCCAGCCATGCCACTCTCCTAGCATCTTCATGTGTTCACTCATCCAGAAGCTATCTGAACCCCATATTTGGGGGAATTTATGGAAGCTTCATCATGTAGGTATGATCTCATGAGATTCGCAGGGGCGGCTGAATTCCAAGCTTCTAAGTATGGCTTGGTCTTTCCCGGAACTAGCCCTCATCCAGGAGCCATCTAGGAGCCCACCTAGAGTTGCCTCATTAGAAAACCTTTTCCTACTGATCTTATCACTTAGGAAATTGACAGTTTTAGGAGCTCTATGCCAGGCACTGGGGGCAGAGGTCAATATATATTTTTTCTATTATCTCACAACTTCCACGATTAGCACAGAATAGGCAGTCAATAAATAATTATTTAAAACATAAATTTTTGTAAAGATGAAGATTTGGGAAAGAAAATATTATTTTTCTATTTAGATGGATTTTTTTTTTTGTATGCATTGAATTCAGGTCTATAAATATGTATGAAAAGGCACTGTAATGAGCTCATCTATACAGACATGGGTAAAACGCAGGAATTTATTTCAAAATGCTTATATTATAATTAAGGACTTCCAAGAGTAAAATACAAGAGATAAAAGATAAGGCAACTAATAGTTAATTTCCCCCAGAATTCCATTTTTGCCAGAATTACTAATATCCAAACATGTTATACTTACAAATATTCATTCACTGAAAAAGAGTTACTGAGCATCCCCTAGGTACGAAGCACGTGCCAAGCCCTGGAGCACACAGTACAATATAGTCAAAACTGTGCCCTAGTAGAACTTCTACTTTGACAATTCATTTATTTACCAAAGAACAAATTTAAATACAAAAAATTACACTTTTATATTTAAAATTATTAAAACGATTTTAAATGGCAAATGACAAACTTGAGAAAACATTTGTAATAGTTTTTTTTGTTTTTTTTTTAAACATCATTCTTTCTTTTTTTTTCTTTTTTTAATTGGGGAATATTGGGTAACAGTGTGTTTCTCCAGGGTCCATCAACTCCAAGTCAAGTCGTTGTCCTTCAATCTAGTTGTGGAGGGCGCAGCTCAGCTCCAAGTCCAGTTGCCATTTTCAATCTTTAGTTGCAGGGGGCACAGCCCACCATCCCATGTGGGAATTGAACCAGCAACCTTGTTGTTAAGAGCTCACACTCTAACCAACTGAGCCATCCGGCTGCCCCATTTGTAATAGTTTCGAGTGATAAAAATTAACACCTCTAATATATAAAGAGAACTCAGAGATTCATAAAAACAAATGCTAATTCTCAAACTGAAAAATGGTCATGCTCATACATAAATAATCCACAGAACTGCAAATTACAAATAAATATATGAAATCTGATTAGTAATCAAATAAACAGCAAAAAAAGAAGACACTTTATTTATCTAATTTGCAATATCTTTTAAGTAGTAATGCTAAATATTTATGACGAGACATAGTCAGGCATTCTCACCTACAATGTTGATAAGAAGTTTGGCAACATTTTTCTATGCCAGATATAGAGCATTTTTCTTAACGACACATAACAATAGCTCTAAAGTTTCCTTTAATACAATAATGCTAATTTTGGAAATCTGTTCTAAGGAAATATAAATTGGAACAAAGTTTATGTGCAAACATGTAATAAAAAAATGGAAAAACATGAAAACAAACAAGCAAAAGCTTCTCATCCAAATCTCCAAGCTAGCACCTTTTCACAGAGCTTTTCTATAATTTTTTTTCTTTCTTTCAGAGTCTCAGATTAAGTTCCTTTCTCTATTGTTATTTTATCTAACATCATGGGCCCATATTTTAGTATGGGTCAACAGGCTTTCCTACATTGAAAATGACTTGCATTCTAATTTATATTTATACTAATTATCAAATCAAAGTCCTCCTTCTGATTTCTGATACATTAAAACTCTTTTCAAACAGGGCACACTTCTTTTGAGTGGATTTTCTAGTTTCTTGTCATTTGAATTCAAATTAAAGGGGACACACACTTTTTTTTTCAAAAAGTACTGTAAAAACCAGTCCCAACTCACTATCATGAAAATATCACCTTTCACTTATCATTGTTTTGCAAAAATTAAAGTGATCAATCCAGTTACATTAACATATTTCATGAGAGAACTGTTAACACTATGTAATCAAGAAAAGGTTAAAGGCCCTTTCCCTTTAAAGTGGCCTATTTTTGAGAAAGCCCAGTAATGAATCTAATAACTATAAAGATTTTTAAGGCTTAAAAAATCTTTATCTCTTCCTTTTCTTTATGGAAAATGGAATTTTGCTCTCTTTCTGTGAAAATAAAAATGTTAATAAGAAATAGTGCACATAAGAATACAAAATGTGGAAACAACTTTTATCCATTATGTATAAAGGGGAAGACAGGAAATGGCAAGTCAAAGAATAAAAAAGTAACACAGGAAATATAAGGTCAGCTGCATCAAGAGATATTTCTCAGAGCACAGTGCCTTTATTAAGAATTCTACATTATTCAACCATGGTACAATGGAGATGTTTTTAGAAGTAAATAACATTCCTGTTCACTTTACAATTCAAAAATCACAAAATTACTAAGAGTTCTAACTGTGCCATAAAACAACCTTTATTCCTTCCTCCTTCTTTTCATAATGTAATGGTTTCAGTACACCCTGGAAGTCTGTATGCCCAGTGCTCAAAATGAAGAGTTCCGCATTGTGTGTACAAAGCAAAGCCTCACCAGTTGAAGCCTGTCCTCCCATCAATGTTCTACTATTTTCTGGGCTTCTTCCTTTTTCCTTTTAGCTGTTATGCTCCAGACATTTAAAAAATATTATCTTATTTGATTATTCCATTTTATAGATAAGTAATCTGAGGTTCAGAAATCTCATGGGCTATATTCAAAGTCATACATCTGATAGATAGGTTTCTCTGACTCAAAGGGTCTACTCCTTCAATGTGACCAGAAGGAAACGATTTTCATGATTGTTTCTTATTGTGATGGGTTCTATTGACTTGATGTTAGAATGAACATTTAATCGCAAATATACCAGTCTGGTGTATTTTTCCTTAACATATGTTTTGTGGAAGTTGAAAACACAAACACATATCAGGAATCATAGGAATATTACAAGGACTGCAAATAATGGACAATGAGAAAAGCAAATCTGTTGTCAAGTTCATACTTGGAAAAATTAATCAAATCAAGACAGCTATCAGTAAGACTAAGTTTGATAGAGCTTGATTCTGATATGTGTTCAATATAATGTTTATTGAAAGAAAAACAACCTCAAATATAGAAGGATTCTGACAAACATAAAACAAAGAAAAATGAGGCTTGATAGCATTGCTGTGCATCTAGAAACAGGTACTTGGCTTAGACGTTTCTCAAAATGAGTAAACTTTTAGAACCACTAGGCTTTTGTAATTAAACACACCCATTATTTAAAACGCAGAGTACAAGTTTTAGTTTACAAAACATAGTCTAACAATATTTTACTTTAAATGTATATTAACAAGGCACAATAGTTGAACATCATATTGTTCCCCCGTTTTGCCCAGTAAGTTTTAAATTCAAGACTTCCTGGAAAGGCATGAACACCATGAGTAAAATCTGTCAGCACATTGGTTATGAAGTGCTCTCTCTTAATTTATAAAGCAAAACCAAGTTCTCAGACTATAGAACATAGAAGAATTACCTATGAAACTTGCAAAAGCTGCAAATTCCTGGATTCCCCTTAGGGAGATTCTGATCCAGTAGAATTTCTTGGAGGCCAAGGGGTCTGCAGTTCAACAAATATCCCAGGTGATTCTGATGAAAGTGGTCCTGGAACATATTTTCTAGAACTCTGCTTTATAAAGCACGGATTGCTTCATGAAATATTAACCTAAGTGGCACTTTCTTCCACATTCTTGACACCCTTGGCATGCTTTTAATGTCACACTAATCTTTGCAGTGAAAGTTTCATGTAGTGGCCAAATTTTCAATTAAACACAATTCTACCCAAATTTAAATCACACACACAATTTATCACAGCTGCTAAACCTGCTGGCTAAATAACTTTTATGTTCCAGTCCAGACGTGCCTCATTTCAGGGATGAATTAAGAGATCCCTATAAAGTAGTCGCCTATCTACCTGTTGCTAGCTGTCATGAGTGTGTAAGGAGTACTATATGATCCTCAGGTGCTGGTTTTGAAAGTGAGAACAGAGACAGAGATATGAAGGGAAACCAAACGGCTGTCTAGGCAAATCAAGCAAAGCTGAATTCCACCTTAGGGTAATTGCCTGAAGTCTTATTCTCATATTTTCAGATTAAAGAATTCAAATTTGTTAGAATGCCACAAATCAGGATGGAGATGGAAAACGGTTCAATAACAACAAAATAATTATATCAACAACATGTCTCAAGAATTAGTGACTACTGTAAGGCATTTTACTATGCACAACCTATGCATTTCATCGTTTATTTTAATTTTCAGCCAAATGTATAAGGTAGGTAATGATATTACACATATTTGGCAAAAAAGAAAAGTAGGTTAACCAAAGGCAGAAGAAACTGGTGAGTAAACCAAAATGCAAATCTACAAATACCATGAGAACTCTAACTAGCAAAGTGACCCTAGAGTATTATCTCTCCGCTTAAAAATCTACATGGGAAATAAAATTAATCAGAGCAAGGAGAATAGGTTAGCTGAATGAACCTAACCGTTAATGACATCAAGCTATGATAGCCTGAGGCATCCATGGGGAGTGCTGGGGAAATGCTAACAAATTATTTTTCTCAGAGTCCCGTTTCTTCATGGTTTGGCTAACTATGCTATCTTCAGGAATGTTAATGTCATTGATCCACCTGTTTTTCTTTCATATCAATTCCATTCCAGCTGTGCCCTCCTGAGCCCACTCCCCACTCACCTTGATTAGGTGAACTTTTCTCAAATCTCCTCCAGGATAACTGAGAGACTGTTTCACAGGGTGAATTGCTTTATCGGATGACTAACCTACTACATTATTTATTGATTCTTCCTAGTATGGTTTTCAGGGATCAGTATTTTCATATTTTAAAAAGCCTCTCACTTATACCCATCTACTTATTACATAGAAACCGGAACAAAGCAATAAGTACCTTCAGCCAAGATGAAAAATAATTTGCAATCCTATTCAATCAATTGATAAATATTTATTGACGGTTTCCTTTACACCAGGCAATGTGCTGAGAGCTGTTTCACTTACTCCATGCTATAAACATTCCTTTCTAATATTGGAATGTGCTGAACAACGAAAACTGGAAACTCAGAAAGAGTTTACTCAGTAATACATTAAAAAAGAAAACAAAAACAAAAACCAAAAGAACCTCTTCTAGCTTACAACAAAAATTTGGTTAGGACTACGAAAAACTCTAGTAATCTTCTTGATATTTTTCTGATTTTTTTCATAAAGTTTCTCTTTTAGATAAGGTTCATCTTTACAGAAATATTTCAAGGCATAGAGAGCTCCCATATATCCCTCACTTGGTCACCCTTATTGTTAATATCTTATACTACCGTGCTTCCCCGAAAATGAGACCGGGTCTTATGTTAATTTTTGCTCCAAAAGATGCATCAGGGCTTATGTTCAGGGGATGTCATCCTGAAAAATCATGCTAGGGCTTATTTTCCAGTTAGATTTTATTTTCAGGAAAACATGATATTATGGAACATTTGCCTCAACTAACGAATTGAGTACATCCAAAACGGGGATGTACTTACTACCTAAACTCCACACTTTATTTGGAATTCACTAGTTTCCCCTCAAGTCCTTTGTCTGTTCCAGGACCCCATTCAGAATACCTCATTACATTTAGTCATCTTGTCTCCTCTGGTGTGTGACAGTCATATTCCCTTGCTTTTGATGACCTTCACAGTTTTGAGGAGTTCTGGTCATATACTTTAAAGAATGTCCCTTCCTTTGGTTTGTATGATGTTTTTCTCACATTTAGAAGTGTTATAGATTTTTGAGAGGAAGGCACAGAGGTGAAGTGCTATTCTTATCATATCATCTCAAGGATGCATCACTTATCATTCATGACATTCACCCTGATCAATTGGTCAAGGTGGTGTTTGCCCACTTACTACTATAAAGTTATTTTTGTTTCCCAACTGTTTTCCCACTGTCCACTGGAAACACGTTACTAAACAGAGTTCACACTGTAGCAGAAAGGGAAAGAATGGGATGTCAATTTCCATCTCCTGGAGAGATGTGGTCATCAATCTACATAAAGTACTTGGAATTGTTCTATGAAATTTGTCTCTTCTTCCCCATTGATTTAGTTTATCATTTATTATAATATATTAGTATAGATTTTTGCTTTATGGATATTTATTTTCTATTATGAGGTACAATGCAATAGTATGTTTTTTATTCTATTGTTAAAATTATTCCAGCATTGACCTTTTGGAGTTTTTTTCACATTGTCTCCCACATCCCTTTGACATGCGACCATCCTTTTGTTTTTATTTTTGTTTTTGTTTGAATACTTCCGTACTTTCTGCAATCCCCTTGATTTTGTTTCTGAATTGCTCCCTGACATTGAACAAATCACTCTACTCCTATATGCATTGACATGAATCTGGTAAATTAAGTTATTTTTTATATTAATGGAAATCACAATGTAGTAAATCTTTAAAAAAAAAAAAAAAGCTGAATTCATTTTAAACTTTCGTTCAGACGAAAAAGAAACCATACATGGAAATGGAGTTTCTTTCTTAAGAAATAAAGTGGCAAAATTATAGAAAATGAAAGAAGGAAAAGGTAGAAATTACATTTAAATGAATTAAAGCATCACTAATAATTGCTTATTAAGTGGGTCCTCTGATCAAACAGGCTTGCTGATTGTCAGGAACTCAACTCAAAAGTGACTATTTTTGCAGCTTCTTACATAGATGGCATTTATTATGTCTTTCAGGACATAATTTAATCTGCCCCACCCCCACCCCGGTGGAAGTATGGATCATGATCTTCTGGGGGAAAAAATGAATGTCTTATTGTCAGTTTTCTTGTTTGATCCTCTTTGGTCAGATTTCAGAAGAAACTACAAGATATGAGCCTGATTTCTACACTGTCACGTTGCTCCTTAGGAAATGAGATATCAGTTTGCTGATTGTATTCCATTTCTGCTCACGACCATTTATTTGTATCATGTGATGAGACAGCAGCTATTAGACTCTGTATACCTAACAATTATTACTATAATAAAAATAAACATAACAGTCAATAGGATGGGTTGGGAAATATTTTTGAGCCATAATCTAGATTTCCCACATGAAACCAGTAAAAATGTACCTTATTTCTTCATCAGATTCTTCATAGCCAAATAGTGGGTTACCGACAATATCCCTAAGTTTAAAAACTCATATTGGCTCTTTCTCTATTTTGAGTAGTGATGTTAAAAAATTCTAAAAGATCTTTAGAGAAATAGGTGTAATACATTTCTTTCAATAGGGAATAAATTCTTTTGTGAGACAAGATACTAGTGAAGTGACTCCCGATGCTAGTTATTTAATCTCACAGAATTACTGGTGCTAATTTGGGGACAATATGTCAACCCTTGTGATTCACCTACCTAGCAAATTGGAGTCAACAAAAGGATTATGTGTTTTAGGAAACAATGCAATTAGAGTTTCTTGCATATGTGTTGAGAATGTCATGCAAGCAAAGAATGGAATTTTTTGCTTATTTTTATTACATACCTCGAAATTTATAACAAGAAAATGAATGGGATTTTGTTTAATATACATGATGGTATATTACTACAGAGATCTAGGTACAAATTCCTATGACACTACTTACTGTTTGTTTCACATCCCCCAGATAACATCTGTGATTCTCTGTATTCTTTTCTGTAAAACATTCCAGGGTTAATACTGTGTTTCCTTGAAAATAAGACTTAACCAGAAAATAAATCCTAGCATGATTTTTCAGGATGACATCCCCTGAACATAATGCACCTTTTGGAGTGAAAATTAATATAAGACCTGGTCTTATTTTCAGGGAAACACGGTATGAGGACGAAAGTGAAATAAATGTAAAATGCCCAGCATGGTTTCTGCTGGATAATTCAAGCTGAATAAATGGTGGTTGTTATAATAATTATCAGTCAACAAATATTAACTGACTACCTTACAAGTATCCACCTCAGTATTAGGCCTGGATGAGATAAAGATTTGTACATACGCATTCTCTGTGCCTTAGTCTTGCAGGAAACAGATTTCTGCTCAGGTGGTTTAACTGAAACGACTTCAGCGAAGCACTATTTAAAGGAATAGACTTAAGGGAATCAACAAAAAATGACCAAGCATCCAGGTAAAGTAATTCCTTAAAACCAATCTGTGTGTGTGTGTATGTGTGTGTTTGTATCCTATTGGTTCTGTTGCACTGGAGACCCCTGAATTTTGCTCTGGATACCACCTCTGAATTTTCTTGAGTTTATTTTTTAACCCCTGCATGCATGTGTTTTTCTAAGAGCTCTACGATACTTGCTAGTTTCTGATCTCCAAGTCTCATTAGTGTCATTCCATTAACTTAAGGACTAGTGTGATGTTCTTTGGGTTTTCAACATTAAGATCCCTGCAGACTCTATACTGACAGATTTCAGGATATTGCTACCACTACAGGGTGAAGGTAAACTGCTTCCTGTTGTCTTTGTTAAATGGACTTGAGGTAGCATATGCCAAATTAATGGTACATACCAGGTGTCAGGAACTGAGTCGATTTCCTCTGAAAAATAGATGCCCTATAGTTGAGATTGTTACCATCATCTGACTAAGTTTGTGCTTATTTATAATTTTCTCAAAATCTCATCTAGCTTTCTCAGAGTTCAATCAGATACATTAAAGGTGATATAATAGGAATCATCACCTCTTTGTCTTCAAAGTTTGTACGGTGAAACTGATCTCTAAAATTCCCCTAAGAAAACAAGAATAACACTAGTTTACTAATTTGAAGAGTTTGTGGGTGGAGGCAGCTCCATATACTTATACCTGGCTCTTCTCCCATTATAATCATTGCTTCATAGGTCAGGGATCTAAGGTCGAGTTCCTGTTGCTAAATTATTCCAAATATGCATAAGGAATTGGAAAAGCAATGACAGGCTATCTGTGGGTCCGCTATACTCATTTTACAATGAACTTGAGTCAAGACTCCTTTTACCACTATACTACCGTAATCCACTATGTCTGATGGTAGTATTTTGGAGCCCCAGAAATTAACATCACCTCAGAACCATGTTTCTAATAACTCCTGGAAGATCTGGGTGTTTTCTTTCCTCCAATAAACTTTTGTCTAAATAAATGTCCTTTCTGGTGAAAGTCTGGAGGAAGATTTACAACATACATTTGGCCAAATTGCAGGATCTATCTGAAAACAGGTTCAACCCCTTAAAATATCAAGCAATTCTATGATGGTTAGTTTTGTGCTAATTTTTCTGAGGTGTAACACTCAGTTATTTAGTCAATCACGAATTTGGGTGATGCTGTGAAGATATTCTGTATGTATAGTTAATATCTGCAACGTGGTTAATTATTTATAATCTTTTCTGTGAAGGAGATTACCTTCCCAGAAGAAGAAATTATGCCTTAAAACTGCAGTATCATCGCCTGCCTGAGTTGCCAGTCTGCTAACCTGCCATACAGATTTCAGATTTGCCATCCTACAATTGTAGGAGCCAATTCCTTAAAACACCTCTCTCTCTCTCTCTCATATATATATATATGATTTTATATATATATTGCATATATATATATATATATATATAAGCAATGATTTTTTTTCTTGTATATACACACATATACATATCATTGACAAAATTCCTAAACATAGGATGAGAGTGTCAGGCCAATCTTCCCTGAGGTACCCAAAGGAAAAAAAAATGAAATAAAGTTCTGCTAGCAAAGGAAAAGGTGAGAACGCCTTTTCAAGTAGCCATTTGTCTCTGATACAAGTAGCATATACTACAAAGACACTATTAATAAACATAATGTAACAAATAGTCATTATGAAAAACTGCTAAATATTATTTCCAGTCTTTTAACAAACTATTTTTGTTTAATTAAAAATATGTTTTAACGCAATGAGTTTTGGAAAACTCCAGTGTGTGGGCGGGGGGAAGGGGAGGTGTTGGTGCTTTATATTAAAAATATAACTAAATAAAGGAGGCTGGTAAATAATACCCAAGAAACTTTCCTTTCTCAGGATCTATTTAATTTCAAATGTTTTATATATCTATATATATTATCTCATCAAAATTTGATCAGTTCATAATTGTTACTAAATATAATATATTCATTTTTATAAAAGCAATGATTTTTTTTTCTTGTCTCTTTAAAGAACAAATTAAAGTTTTGGAAGTAAAAGTAAGAAAAGCAAGTGTTTTAAGGGGTTTATTTGTTAGGATTTTAGACTACTTGAAGAATGCTATAAATTTCCTGGGGGAAAAAATATCTATGAATTAAGAACTTTCATTTTTCCCAAATATGTTTGGGAAAAAAAGTTTTAAGAAAGTATTATCTTTCTTCAAACACAAATTCACATATTTGTTCCTGGAATAAATCTGAAATCTCTTCATATATTGTTCTATCTAAAGTCAAACACGCAGATAGTTTTACAGTCTCACATGACTGAGAGCTCAAGGCAAAACCATCCTTCTGTTGTGTAATAAGAAGCCTTTAATTGATGACCCTTGAAAGACCCTCAGATTTGGCCTTATCACCATCATTATCTTTTACATCTTTCGAATTAATTGTTTATCTACTATATTCAATGCTTGGCTCAGAGAAGCTTCTCAATAAATATTTAGGTATGGGGAGGACAAAGAAGGGAAGGAGAAAAGATATAATATTTCGCAACATTTCTAAGAATTCTAACCAACCCACATGCTTGACGGGACTGAGCTGTTGTGCGCTCTCTCTTTTCATTTTTCCTCCCTCACAGGGGTCGGATTTAGGGAAGATATGTTTATGAACACCTACACACCCTTAAGTACATATTTCTCTCTCTCGTGATTTAATCAGTGGCTGGAATTGTTTTAGTTCACTATTGGAAACATTCATTAATTCATTACTGATAGTTTCCAGAGAAATTATGACATTCTTCAAAAGGCAGAATTGTGCAATACTTCGAGATATTCATGTAAGATGTTTTTGTTCACAGACATGAAAATCTGGCAGCTATTATTGAACAACTTGGTAAAGCAGGGAGACACCGCTTAAATGTACCCATCAGTTCTCATAGGCCTTCTTGACCTTGTCTAATGGTTCCTTAACGACACTACTGATAAAATCGCAGTCTGGTTTTTCAAGTGTGCCAAAGCTCCTAATAGCCTCCTCAGCTTCAGAATGCATGCTTCTCTAGTTTGTCTTCTTGATTCCCTTCTCTCTGACTTCTGTCCCCTCAAACAACCCTGCCTAACTAACCTTGAGAAATATAATTATGCCCTCACTATTGATTAGGAAGGCTCCATACTTAATTATGTGTAACATGTTCCACTATCAAACTTTCAGCTTGATTCACCAGTGCCTAGTGAGTCCTGTTGCCATATGCTGTATCAGTCGCCGTGGTTAATGAGCTTCTTTATAAGATGTTGAATTTTCCCAAGTCCTTATATTTTACAGAAAACACTATCGTATCTTAAGATTATAGTTGGACCCTTTCACGAAGCCTGCCTTAAAGAATGTTTCCTTAACACAGAGGAAATCATTACTGAGCACATTGTGGATATTTTTGCAGCAGCCCTGAGTGATTCATATGTGCCATTAGGTAAAATCCTGAGATCACACAGTGCTTAAAGTTCAACTACTGCTGTAATCAGAATCAGTTGCAAAGTGACTTATTCTGCTAAATCATGAATACAGTCAGTTTATTCAAAAGAGAACTGCTTCCTGTACTACCTTTTGTACAAACATAATATTACTGCCAGTGCTTTCAACCTTTGCATTGAAATTTCAGTTTTCTTTACCTCTAGAATTTTACTTCTAAATGTTATTCGTGTCTTTCGATGAAAGCTTGCAATGAAACTATCCATAATGGTTTACCTGTAATTAATACATAAATATGTTCAAATAATATAAAATGTCAGACTTTTAGAGTTGTACAATATTAATGACATCATCAGCTCTATTCTTGCTAAATAATAACTTTCCACTGATGCTAATTAAATTATTTTCAATGCAGTAGTCATTGAAAATGTCCAAAGGACCGGATGGGTGGGGTAATGTACGGAAAATCAGAATGAGCAAATGAGTTCATGTATGATATTTAAAATTCTGAGAATAAATTTCAAATAAATCAGGCTATTAAGATTAGTTGTTATCTAGGGCTAACATAAACACAGAAAATGAATAAAAATTAATAAACGAAACTTTGATAAAAGTTCTGTGCTTTAGCAGTGTAAGCCACGGGGTTTGAAAATTAATCTGGGGAACGTAATTTGGTGGTTACCAGAGCGTAAGGGGGTTGGGGGGGGGGGATGAGGGTGAGGGGGATCAAATGTATGGTGATGGAAGGGGAGCTGACTCTGGGTGGTGAACACACAGTGTGACTTATGGATGATGTGATACAGAATTGCACACCTGAAATCTATGTAATTCTACTAACAATTGTCACCCCAATAAATTAAAAATAAATTAAAAAAAAAATGTATTACTCAGAAAAGTTCAATGTTAAACTCTTCTATCCTATGGTTGTATTAATCAAAGCTAATTACATGCTGTGATCCCTCAAAAACTACTTTACACTTAAATTATTGTTACTAGGTCCAGTCATGCAATGGATTGTATTCACGCTTATTTAACTTTTTCTGATAATTCTTTGTGAACCATTTGACTACGAGTTAACTGGAAAAATTAATTCACCTTAAAGAGATGAGCCCTTCACTTCCTGTTTCATTTCTATATAACATCAAGTATAAATATGACAATAGTCCTAATAAGTTGATCAATTTAGGCAATTAAAATTTTATGTTGGAAGAACCATCTTATTGAACTTGTCACTCATCTAATCTGACAAACATTTGTCAAATAGGAACCAACTACCATGAATAAAATGAAACTCAGTGCTCAAATCGAGGAATCTCAGTTGTTAAAGCTATGAAGATACTGTTTAATGTCATCTTTCCCTATCCGTAAGTTTAACAAAAGTGTAAAGCTTCATCAGCAGTTTCATAAAACTTTAAAGCTTCTCAAAAATTATCTTTTGATCTTTAGACATCCTACATTTTCTTCCCTAATTTTCCCCCAGGGTGTATCTATCTGTGCCTTTTAGGGCTTCTGAGAGTTGCAACATGCACGTTCTTAACAAAAAATTATAGAAAGCGTAAAAAGCCTTTGAAAGTGCCCAGGAGTGAGACTGCTGTGAGTAGTCCTCCATATTGTGGCCACAATGCAGACACCACAGTCATGGACTCCTGATGCTTCCATGACCACCGTGGATTCTGTTTGTTGCTCAGGACTGAAAACCCCTGGTAGAAACACCCAATTGGGTAAGCCACATACCCTTGCCTTGGCTGCCATGAAGCAAGGAGGGGTATTATTAATATTTGTCCCATTCCAGCCACCGCAGTTGAAGTTGAGATTCTGCTCAGACTGGTTGGGATTCCCCAAAGCTATTCGGTTCTGCATTGACGAAAAACAAACAAATATTCCTTTCAGGTACCTGTCAGCAGGCACCTTAAAAACTCAGCAATGCACCCCATCCCTTACTTAAAATTAATCCCTAAAAATTTAGGGATGGTTCTCAAGGCTACAAATAACCTGGGATATGATGATTTCTCCCTTATTTCTTACCTTCCAATTTCCCTAATCTCCTATCCCATGTTCCAATTCTATGAATTATGTGCAGTTTTCCAAAATCTTCATGATTTTTTATGTCATTCCCTATGCCCAGAATGTTCAGCTCATCTCTGCCCATTTTCTTCTCTCTCTCACCTGCTATTCCTCCCCAGAAAGTTCCCTTTCACGAATCCTTCAAATGCAAAATTGTCGATGACATCTCGTTCGTTTGAACAGATTAATCATTTTATCCCTCATATTGCAATTTTTTATAATAGAAATGCTGACATTTTTGCATATTTTCTGGTTCATCCCCTTATCATATTATAGTATAATATAATGTTAGTTGAAATGACATTTAATTTCACAAAGCAGAAACATCCTTTTTCTCTTTTTTCACTACCTTTAATCACAATGCCATTGTTAAGGCTTCAATAGTTTACATATAAAGGATTCACTCAGTTAATAAATATTCTTTGTCTGCTTCTATGTAATAGGTTGTTCTGGGCCCAGGGGATTAAAAAAAAAGTAAACAAGATAAAGTACTTACTCTGAGGGAGTTCATATTCCTATGTGGAAGAGAGACAATATATTAGGTTGGTGTAAAAGTAATTGCGGTTTTTGCCATTCTTTTTAACCTTTTAAACTGCAATTACTTTTACACCAACCTAACACAAGCTAGCGAATACCTCTATGACACAATGTTAGCGATAATGCTGTGAACAAAAGCATGGTAGGGTAATATAGTGTGAAATTGAGGACAGAGAATCATTTAAATAAGGTAGACATGAAAAGACATTCAAAGGAAGTTATACACCCACAGAGAGAAGAATAAAATGAGGAAGAGAGACATGATGATATCTGGGAGAAGACATCCCAGCTGGAGGAAACCATAAATGCAAATCTCTGAGGAAATGCAAACTCAGTGTGTTAAATAGCAAAAAGGCCATGGCGGTTGAAGCTGTAGAACTAAGGAATAAGTATGGGACATATTGCCATGAGAGATAGAAGATCCTGTGAGCCCTGGTAAGACCTTTGGGTTTTATTTTAAGTGTGATATCCCTTGGAAGATTTTGAGCATGACAGTGGCATTTTCTGATTTATGTTCTTACAGGTCACTTAGGATCACCATGGGAAATGTACCACATAGGGCAAGAATAGAGGCAGGGAGTTCAGTTAGGAAACTGTGGCTATTGTCTAGGCAATAGGCGATGCTGATGACTTGAACTAGAATGGTAGCCATGGAGTTGGAGAGAAAATGTGAGATTCGGGATATAGTTTAAGGAACGTTCCAGTGGGCTTGCTAATGGGTCAAACATGAAATGTGGGGGTGGGGGGCGAAGGAGGATTTTTACTAGGTAAGTGGCCTGATAAAGTGAGCGTGCTATTACTCAAGACAGGTAAGACTAGAGGAAAAGCACATTTGGGTTAGGGGTTCCCTTTTAAAACAGAAGCATTTGAAATTCCCTCTGGACATGAAAGTAGAGATTTTTAGTAGATAGTTGAAGATATAAGTGTAAAGTAAAAGAAAATGAGAGCAGTAGGGAGATAGTGGGGGTGTCTAATTACATGGATGATTATTTAACTACTATTTCAAAGAGTGAGTATAGAAGGAGAAAAAAAAGAGGTCTGTTCTGGAGAATTCAGTAAAGTAGGAGAAAGAGAGACCTACGAAGCAAAAGAAAATGAATACTGGGTGGTTTCGTAGGAGCAAGGAAAATTCAATGTTTTAAAGTGGGTGATCAATTTTTTCAAATGATGCTGAGATGTATTTTGAGAATTAGTGAGGTGGAAAGCTGAAGATCTGTGAGAACCGTGACAAGACAGAGTTTAGGAACAGAAACCTGATCGAAGTAGACTGAAAGGGAAAGGGAAGTAAGGGAGCATCAGTCTTGTAACATGTCTCATTTCTTCATTTTCAATCCTCTGGTATCTTCATAGTCCATCAGCATATTCTTTGTAAATGTAAAACAGATTGTGAAAGTCTGTGCCTTACAGCTAGATACTTCTATCATCTATAGCAATTCTCAAATCTTCTCAACAATTCTCAAATCTCACGGTGTATAAAAACAGCATAGTTGTAACTATTAAAAATGAAAATTTTGTCCCCTGCTATTGCTGATTGTGATTGACTTGCTTTGGGAAAAGGCACAGGAACCTCATTTTTAACAAACACCCCATGTGATTATTCTATACGTAATCCGAGATCCTAACGTAATGATTGACACTTTATTATTTCTCCACCCTTTTTGCCTGCTCTTTCCTCTTCCTAGAATTCTGATATACCTTCACATTTTTGAAAAGTTCCTATTTACCTTTCAAAACTCTGAGGTCACTCCCTCTTTTAAGCCACCCTCATATTGTCAATCATTGAGCTCAGTAAATATTTGATAAATAAATGGAATATCCACAACTAGATTTCCTTTTATCAAAACACTAGGTGGTTGGTAAGTTTCTGCCTGCCTCAAGCGTTCACATCATTCAGTAAACTGAATTCTATTTATATTTATCATGTCAGTAAGTTTCCCCAAATGGGCGTGATTAACATTCTTTACATAGCCAGGAGAGAGTCACGGTTGTTAAATGAGGCTGTTTCTAAATAATTCCAAACATCTCTCTGTATTTCTGAAGGAAATGTCAAATGAGTTTGTCGTGAAGTGCATTCATGATCACAGCATCTGAATCAGATTGGTGTCACGAGTAAATCAAGAAATCAAGGGACACCCTTCCTTTGATTCTGGCCTATTTTAAAAATGAAGTTCTCTTCTGTTCTCACTTAAGAACCTAGTAGAAGTCCTGTTGCTTAACTATACTCGCTCCACCATCCTGAACATGGCTTCTTTGGAGTGTTTAAAAAAGAGGAAATTGCCCAACTTAAATTCAGTTTTCCTCTTGTTGAAGCAAGTTTTATTTTGTTTTCCTCCCCAGTTTCTTTTTGTTGTTATTTTTTTGCATATCAAAATTTCAAAGCAAAGAACTGATGGGTCAGCAAATCATTTACTGGACCTGAATTTTTCTTGCCACTAGCTTTTCTATTCTGATGCTTCTTTGATTTCTATTTTATTTGCATCTTTTATGGCTTAAGTTCAGGCATGTGGAGAAAATAATAGTGTAGTCTTTGCTCAAAAAAGTTTTATTCCATCCTATCCCCAAATCTCAGAAAATTAAATAACTTCTCCAAATCTGAAAATGCTTTCAGACAGAAGCTTCAGACACAAAAATTAGTAAATCTATGTTGTAATTCTAAACAATTGAACTTTCAGTAGCCAGGCTTCCAAATAGACAGGGATCAATTTGGCCAGGGATATTTCAGAGCAAACATCAATGGTAATGAACACTTCCTGTGTTTCATCATCTGATTTAGACAAATACTTATTAAAACAATAACAAAGTTAACACAGGCTGGGCAGAAGGCAATACAATATGGTGACCAAGATCTTGGTATTTGGTTATAGACCTGATCCTGTTTTTGCCACTTCTAGCTATAAGCCTAATAATAGTCTCTTTTTTCTTTTGTAAAATGGGAATAATAATAAGGCTTATTTTGTATGTTTTTATTGAGGTGATGTAAGATAATTTGTATGGCTCAGTACAGTCCCTAACTCATCGTAATTTAACAAAGAGTAACCATCATTGTTATTATTAGTAGAGTAACCAGCATTGTTATTTTTAGTGGTAGGCTTTTGCTGAAATTGTGTGTGACCCTGTTGCACTGCTGCATCTACAGGACAATGCAAAGCCCATAGCTGCAGCCGTAGCACCCAAGAATGTCCACTGGGCAGCAGTGAACCCCTAGACATGAGTCACAAAAGGAACGAGAAAAAGCTCTATGACATTTATCATGTCTTTGCAAGAGCAGTAGATGACAAAGTACCCAGCCAGCACTATTATTCTCTAAATTGTGATTCAAAGGGCAATGTCCTATGTTGTTACGTATATCTATGGTATATATGATAAACATTATTAGATCCATGAGCTCTGCTGTGAATTCTACTTGACAAATTCTGCTTGACTAGGTCTCTTTGAGCCCAAAACAAGTCCAGCAAGGAAGTGCAAGATGTGATCATCCTCATATTTCCCTTATGGCATCTTTTCCTCTATCTTATCCTCAAAACTAATAAAATAGAATTTATACAGAACTCAAGGATATGAGTCAGCTCCCAAGTTTATTCTTTCATGCCCAACAGTTATTACTATTATTAACAGTGATACATAATAGTAATCAGTTTTAAAACCAAGAGTTTTGGTTTTCTTATAGAGTATATGATTCTAATGGGGAGAATTGTCACAAATTAGACGTGGATCTTAGCAGCTATTAACAAAGAATTTTAAGTCCAGAATACATGCAACTCCATGCCATGAATACACTCTGCATATTTTACCAAAACTGGTGAAATAAAGGCACAATGGGGAGAGGCCACTGAAATTTGGGAAGAATTAAAAATGTAAATATCAACATGACCTCTGAGGTCAAGGTATAAGATGAAATTAATATAACATATGGTTAGAAAATAATTCAGGATATCTAATTTCTACATCTTATGATCTTCTCTATCATTACTTCAAATGGCTGATTCTCCCAGATTACCAGTTATTGAGCCACAGCTACAAACAAAGCACTGCTGGCACTTTGATTTAAATCTCTAATTCTCACATATATGGTGATCCTAATTATAGATACATTATATATTTATCATATGAAGCAGCTTGATGGGCACAACTCATCTCTACTTACATTTAAGAATCCATGTTAGAAGTTTCAATATTCTGCATGTAATTCAAAGAAGCTGATTTACATCACTGGGTTGGCCTTTATTCAGTTGACAAAATAGCAGACATTTGGTCTTTATTCCAAATTTTTTTGAGAATGTTATTCAGTTCTTCTTCACTTCAGGTCCCCGTCCCCTCCCCCGCAACAACTTGTCCAATAAAGAGGTTAGACTCAATTGAGTTAGAAGCGCCTTTTAGTTTGAATTTGATGTCATCATTGATGAGTGACCTCTTTGACTTGAATAATTAGTATAAGAGCAGTAAGGGACTATCTGTTGGCTTATCTCATATAGTGTATTTAGGTTTGTCATGTTACGCTCATTTTACTTAATCTGCCATTAATTATGTTAACCCATGTTCATGATAAATGAAAATATTTGCACAAAATATGTTTCATTTTGAAATATTGAAGAGTAGTTTTGTCCTTTCTAAATTTCAAATTTTGAGGAAACTTATGTTTTTAGAAATGTTTCTTTCAACCTCCCTATCCTCATAAATTTCATTCTCAGAAATACTTAGTGTAAACTTAGCCTACATCCTCCTGCTCCACTACAAATCGTGTTTGCTTGTAGTTTTAGTGTAAAAGCCTGGAATATGTGAAGGTGAGATATGCATTATATTTACTTTCAAAGATACTGATTTTAAAACCTCGGTTTAATTCAAAATTGACAGTGAATTTGGATATCACTTTGGCTATCTGAGCCAGAAATAATAGGTATTATACATTTTTATAACAGATTATCACTAAAAAAAAATTATGAATTAAAATTACATCAGTAAACAGTTTTGTTCTCCCATTACTGCTTGAGCAAAAACAAGCATAAAGGACAATATTATAATTCTGGTCCAGGTGTTTTAGTGTAATTTTAGTCATTTGAAAAAATAACAGAAGAAAAATATATATCCATCTATTTATATGTAAAGATTTAGCTAAGAAAATAGTGTATCATAATGCAAAAAAAAAAGGAAAAAAAGCCATACATATACCTACAGGTTTAAAATTAATATATAATGGTGATATGGAATCCAGCTACCAAATTAATTTCAAAATAACTGAAATATTCATTCAATAGCTAAAATAACTAAAATTGCCATAGGTTAGCTGTTGTAGTCATATAAAATACATAGTTATAGAATGGAAGGCACTGGGGGAAATTTCTATAGAAAATAATTAGGTTTTTGCAAATGATGAAAACATATAAGTATTAAAGTAAATTTTAAAAAACTAAAATATTCGCTAAAATTATCTGTCCAGCTATTCAGATTTTGTTTATAATATATGCATTTGCTAGTCTTTTCCTTCACATGATTACAAATAAATAGCACAATTCAAATAATGTTCATACTGTTGAGAATATTACCAAATATAAACGCTGAGTGTAAAATGTATTATAAAAATAATATGCACTAACAATATTATATACAAAATATAATACATGTCCATAGTAGTTTCAGGGCACACTTTTTCTATATACTATCTCAATGGTAAAAACAGTTTTTATCAGCTCGATGATGGTTACAAACGCTAGCATTTTCCATTTAAATATACTCAACTGCCAAGTTTTAAATTATAAAAAGAATCTCAAGTGTCAGGCTCAATGCAATGAAGAATAGTTTTCTCCTATAAAACAGCTTAATGGCACAGAGCTAGCATGAGTCATACATATCCAGACCTTGAACTCATTGGTGCATTCAGAAGAAGCCAAAGATTAATGTTTAATAAAGAACAGGTCAGCTCTGGCCATTTTAATTACAGGATGATGGTTTGTGATCATTTGGTGCCTTAAGCCATTGTGGAATTCTTGACTACTCCACAAAAGAAATCAATCTTGCTTTTCTAAACTATTCCAGTAATCAAGGGTAGAGGACTAGATTTTTAACCAAATTAGAAATTATTGCTCAATAGGATATCATGTCATACATTTGTAAATATTTTTTTTTCAAAAGTCACACACTAGGCCATAAACCCCAGGAACGATCACTGTAACTTGGTTTGAATTATATTTTCAAAGTAATGAAAAACAATACAGTACTGAAACCATATGGTTAATAATATTATAACGGCTAGCGTTTATTGAGCATGTACTATATGCCAGTAACTGTTCTAGTGAGCTTAATATTTATTAATTTGTTCAATCTTCACAACAATTTTTAGGTAGATATCACTAATATTATCTTATTGATGAGAAGACTAAGCATAAGTTGGTTAAATAATTTACCTGTCTAATAAGAGGTGGAATTAGGATTCAGTCTATGTTGTGTGACTTTGGAGGCCATACTCCTCATGTAAACCATGCCTTAGATATGTGGTAATAAACAAATTACTTATCCTTGCTGAGTCCACCTTTGTTTTCTGTAAAACGAGGATAATGACATCACATTTCTTTTTCCTTAATGATACTAAGGCCACTTGTATTTGGGATTTTTTTTGTTGCAATGAATAGGAGCATACTTCAGGTAGGTAGTTGTGGTTATCCAAGTACAACCAAAAACAATTCTACGTGTTTAAATCAGATGGAAATAGAGACTTTACTGCCCAGGGAATAGAAAAGAGCTGTGGAACAAACCACATATTAACAAAGCAGAGCAGGTACCACAGCTAGGCTGGCAGGACTTAAGGGGCCAGCCACGCTGCTGGAGCTCAGCCTGTGGGAAAGGCAGATAGGAGCTCAGGGTACAGAGGAGAAGCAGCTGCTGCTGAAGACACCACCCAACACAGACAGAGAGAGAGAGACATGTTTCCCCTTCCTCTCAGCCTCCTCCAATCTCTCCCTGCAAGTCAGTTGACACAACCTTCAGAAGCAGAGGGCTCACTCTAATGCTAAAATATTGTCAAAACTGTATGATGGAGAGAGGGAGGAATTTGAAATCCTGGAGAATGCCTGCAAGAAAAATAGTTGAGACTTAAAAGACTTTTTGGGGTCTTATTTGGGGAACAGAAACCCCTTAGCATGGCCTAGAACAAAAATGTTAAATGGAAATCGTATAGTGGAATTCTGTGTACTGCATTATATTGTCCCTCCGCAACCTCACACATTTTTGGTTAAGACTATAAAAATCATGAAATACTTGATAAAACAATATTTTGGAAAGATGTTGAAAGGCTTGGTCCTGAACTGCAGAAAATCTAAAGTAATCATTGAAAGAGAATGAGAAAGGGGTAAGAGTGTATATGTATTATTTAGTGCCACCATGGTTGCTAGTATCATAGTGCCATGTCAGTATCCACGAAGACCGTGTGAAGGATATTGCCTGGGATCTTGTAAGTTTTGGGGGCCCAAAAGCTGGAGTATCACCCAGGGAGACAATAAAGTTGTAATGAAAATTTATTACGATTATTATTAGTAGTAATATCATTACCATTATTAATATTGTTATGGTCCTAGTAGTAATACAGTGCCTGTGTCAATATCCACCAAGAATTTGTAACAATGGCCAGAGAGATACCACAAGTTTTGAATATCCAGAAGCTGAAGAGATGCCCCAAAATGGGCAAGAAAATCATAGTATAAAAAATCTCTAACAACTTCAGCTAATTTAGCAGAATACAGTCAGTCAACAACAGAGACATTTTATAAAAATAGTATAACCTCATTCCATTTTACATGGGATTTAAATATAATATTTAGTTCAACTAAATATCTAATCTCAACATAATTCAGCACTTAAGAATTGAGAATAGAAAGGAAAACAAAAACAAAAAACTGGAAAGCCAACCCATATGATTGTACTGGGCCTGCATATTTCTGTTTCCCAGGAGGGTCTTTTTTAAATTCTTGTATGACCCATAATTTTATCCTTGGTCTCCCTTTATAACTGCACTGCTCAAGACTATCTCAAAACCTTTCAATGAGCATCGATGTAGGAAAAAAGAATGATGAAATAGTGAACATAAATAGAAATTATTAAGGCAATATCCAATACAGCAGGCAATGAAATAGTACCTGAAATGGGAGACAATCTAAATGAAATATAACAGAAGGGCCAGTTTTGCAGGAAGAAACAGTTTTGATCTTTAAAATTCTGACAGCAAACACTATATTTTCAACAGAACTTCAACTTGAGAGGACAAGGTTTTGATTTCATTCAATAACTGTCTCACTAAGTACCTTGTTTACACACTTGCTACACACAATAAAGGATAAAGATCTGAATAACTTTCAGCTGCCACCTCCTAAGAATCCACAACCACTGAACTTCATGGAGGTTTCTGAATGTCAAGAACTGAAAGATTTCCAAAATAAGGTTCACTCTTAAAAGGAAACAAGAACAAATTGTTTAACTTAATAATTGTTTGTAGTAATGAGAATAATTTACACAAAGTGTGAGTAAGGGGCGAGTGAGGTGTTTTAAAATGAAACAATGTAAACAACTTGGTAGGTATAACAAGCAAAATAATGATCAACGAGGATGCTTATAGTGTCTCTTGAAAGATATGAAGGTAATGATCATCTTTAAAATGGTTTCAAATTAGAAATAAGGCAGGACTAGAACAGCCACATAAAATTTTGCAAAAGAAAATTTAGATTAAGAACCTTGGTATATTTCTGTACACTAATGTGTCAGCCTATGGGGACACTGCTTCAAGAGAAATCCTCAAAGTCCCTATGGCTGAGTGATTTAAGCATAAAGTGGGCAAAGGATCCAACAACATACTATAGTGAATAACTTCTCTTTAGCAAGGGAATATAGTGGATGACTTCATGACCATCTCTGATGCCACAACTGCTACAATTTCAATGTGGCACCATAATGAAACACAAAGAAAATGTTAGGTTGGTGCAAAAGTAATCGTGGTTTAAAAGGTTAAAAATAATTGCAAAAACCACGATTACTTTTGCACCAACCTAATAGCAATGAAACCAGGGATGTATAAGAGTATGTACTAGTGTGTATATACATCTATATGACATATGCTATGTTAATATACATATATGTGCATGCATATATTATAATTTTCTCTTTCTTAACTCACTTTATAATTTGAAAATTAATAGCCCAGGGAAGAAATATTTTTCTTGAGATTAGTGTTTCCAGAGAAACACTTCAGAAATATAGGGTGTTGTTTTTTGTGTATATATATATATATATATATATATATATATATATATCCTGCTAAATTTAAAAGAAAATTTTATCCCTTTTCTTGTCTATTTTTCTGAACCTCAAGAAAGTCTGTCTAGCATAGCTAATTTAAGTGACTGACTTAAAGAGTTTTGTTGTCTTCTACTTGTTTCTCTTTAAACAATTACCAAAAAAAAGCAAGTGGTACTTTTTTTGTAATTTCTCTTTCAAAAGTCTCAACAGCTGTTGTAACAGTTCATCCTGAGGTGAAGAAAAGGATGCCTAGAGGCCAGGAGTCAGCTAAAACCCCACTGCAGGTCTAGGCTAGAGAGCAGCCCAGGCAGAAGCTAATGGGGCCATTTCTCTGCTCAGCGCTAAGCACAACCTGAGTTTTTCTTTGGGACGCAGGCTGAATTGTTCCTTTTCTCCATTCTTAACATACTTCAAGCTGAAAGCTATATTCCTTTGGAAGAAACACAGTGCAAGAGGTGAAATCATTAACAGAGATGTATTGTCACTGGCTCTCCAAATCTGTGTCAGTGATGAGTGTCAGCTGTTGGTACTCTTTCATTTCAGACCTAACAATGAGTTCTAACTTTATAAATTAAAAAAAAAAAACAAGATGAATCAAATGTCCTCTTCATTTAATTTTATATTTCTTTAACAAATATGAATAATTAGAGGACAATTTTAATACATTGTCTGCTAGTTCTAAAATGAAAAAAGAAAGAGTGTGGGAGAGATCATCCTATATCATTTGTGTCATTGGATCTGCTGCACTAAATTGCAGTCAGATTGAATCAAAGCATATATATACACATAATCTTATCATTGATATAAAAATGCAAATAAATGACCTCGTTTATACGGGAGATCAGAGTTGGAAAAATAATATAGTATTCCTATGTCAGAATTTAACCAGTTATATCACTAATGCTTAAATTTATTTACAATATTACCTTATTTTTCCCAGGGAAAATTCACCCAAATCAAAAATCAGTGAATATAGAACTGTGCTCTTACTGATTGTCTCCAGTGTGAATTTTACAAAAAATTAACAGTCAAGGGTGGCCGGATGGCTCACTTGTTTAGATAGAGCACGAGCTCTCAACAACAAAGTTGCTGGTTCAATTGCCGCATGGGATGGTGGGCTGCGCTCCCTGCAACTAAGATTGAAAACGGCAACCGAACTTGGTGTTGAGCTGCGCCTTCCACAACTAGATTGAAGGACAATGACTTGGAGCTGATGGGCCCTGGGGAAACACACTGCTCCCCAATATTCCCCAATTAAAAAAAAAATTAACAGTCAAATGGAATTTGGTAATTTGAGTATCTAAGTTACTTGTTAGGTAGCTAAACTTTAAGCTTCGGAATTATAGGGTCAAATGCTTCCAGTTGTAAGAGAATGTTTATAGTAGTTGGAGCACTGTCTTTTAGTTCTTGACATCATTATTAAATTCTAACAATATCTCATTCTCTGTTTGCATTATTCTGTACTGATCCTTTTAAAACAATCAAGACTAAGTCTAGCTTAGGAGCCTCTAGGTCTAATTTGTTGACACCCTCAAAAATTCTCATTGTTCTTTGAGATTGGTGTTCCCATTGGCTTAAGTATAATGAGTCACCTAGGATTACATAATAGTCAGCAACTTGTATTTCATTTTTCTTTGTTACTGATGAGAAAGAAGTCCATAAAAGTGTTGCTGTCACCTCATATGTTTATAAGTGACACTCTAGGAGAGGAGGTGGTTTTCTAGACACTGACAGGACTCCCTTTCCATTCGAGTTTTTGGTGTGGTGTTACAACATTATTTTCAAGACGAGTCAAGCATTTGCTTCCTAGAGTTCACTGCTCCACTATTCCAAAAGGGCTAGAGAAGAACTGAGTTGGGAACAGAACCTGATTTTGCTATTTTCATTCTTAATCCCAAAAAGTGGGAGAATGGTGATGACAGGAAGGAAGGAGAGCCTGGCAGTGCTGTATAGCATAAGAATCAGTGGAAGACGGTCCTGCCCCCACCTCTCGATGCCCTATTTCTGTATAACTAAAGTTCTATGCATCCTGAATGCCATTGCACACAGGGAAAAAGTGGATTTTGTCTAGGACGGGTTTGAAAAATGGTGGTAATTGATTTCCTTATTGGCCACTGTATTCCACCAACCTAGGAAATAATTCACGTAGCACAGATAGATAGATGCTCAATAATTACTTAATGAAAGAATGAATGATCTCAAAAATGAAATATGTTCCACTTAAATATAGTTATTTTAACTTCATGGACAGCTACAATATATGCTCTCTGAAAACATGGACAGTTTCTGTCTTCTTTATTGAAAAACCAACAGCTAATACAATATCCTGGCACATAGTAGTGAAATGAAAAAAAAAAAAAAAGAATTATCAGATGAAAGAATTAATACTGATATCAAACAAAAAGAAAAGTACTTGCATGAAACAGCATTTCTTTTTCCTCAAATTAAAGTGTGAGAAGTTTCAAGAGAGAATGATGAAAATAAATATACTATATAAAAGGACATATGTGTTCTTATTTTAAAATATGCATATCACAATTTGGGGGGAAAAAACTAACAGGAAAATTACATGCCATTTTTGTTTTTCCAACTCAAATTTTTTGTCAAAAATTATATCAAAGTTAGAATATAATCTCAATGTTTACTGTAACCATTAGAATCCAAACAAAGGCATGGATTTATTACCATTTATCCTATGGATTTATTCTTACAGATGAGAGGTTACTAAATTTGGTATACATACATATATGTATATATACATACATATACATATATATATACATATCTATATATATATATAGAGAGAGAGAGAGAGAGAGATAACAAAATATATAAATTACCCCCAAAAAAATAATGATCATGATGATACAATAATATCACTTATACTAGGTATAAATAATTTACTTTTAGACTGCTGCATCTTTCATGAAGATGTGAACGGAGACCAAGCTGTGTGGAAGACAGTGCTGGAATAACCAGCACATTCTGAAGGCAGAGCCAGTGACCTAGGGAGGGATCTGAAATCAAAGAACAGTTTCAAAACTTGGGCCTTGTAACTGCAGTCCATTGGCAGTCCTTGTTGAAATAGCTCGTCTGACAGGAGGGAGTGGGGTTGACTGTTGGAGCTAGTAGTAAAATAAGGAAAAGAGGCACATGGACTCAGTCTGGCCTCCAGAAAGAGCGTCACAAAAATGCAGTTGGAGAGCAGGCACCAGCTGGCTTTCAGGGACTCACAGGACAAAAACCTAGGAAGCCCTTGTGAAAGCTAAGCTTCCTCCCCAAATTAAACAGAGGGACAAATCTCCTACAGAGTTATTTAGGGACTTGCATTTGATAATGTAGATGAAACACCAGGTGGAAAATTAAATTTCAAACATTTCAGTCTAAACTGAGAACTGTTTTCTGGAAACCACTAACTAGTGGAATAGAAGGTTTCAAAATATATGTATATATCTATTTACAGAGAGTGCCAAAAAATTGTGTACATTTTAAGAAAGGAAAAACTGTATTAATATTGTAATACTCAATATATACCAATAATAAAAGATGAACACAAATTACGTTTGACTTCTGCAATTACAAGAGGTGCTCAAAGTGGTTACCATCAGTGTCCAGACACTTCTGATTATGGCAAACTACTGCTTGAGCATAGCTAACATCTGTTAAAATGAGTATACATTTTTTGGCACCCAGGTATATATAATATTAATACTATTACTAATAATAGTAACAAGGTATAATATGATTGAACAGTAACCAGTGTCAGGTTTTTGATAACCACTGTGCATAGATTACCTCATTTATTTCTCACAGCAACTTTATGAGGAGGTATTGTGATTCCCGTTAGATACATGAAAACAACTGAAATTTAGAGAATTTGAAGAACTTGCAAATTTCCCAAGGAGTACAGCTGGCCTCCCAATTGAAGTCCACCTGACAATATGGGCTACCCTAATAACTGTTAGGCTTTATTTCAGGCTGGGTTTCAGAGCTACCCAAGAGAAAATGGGGCTACCAGAAGGTGGCAGAATGCTTGTCACACACAGTAGGGCAAGGATAGAGTAGGAGTTAGGGAAAAGTAGATAGCAAAGCACATTGTGAACTTTTGGACTTGTCAGATTTGATTAATATTGTTCTCTTTCTCACAAATTAGTATTACTAATAATTAGTCCTCATTTCTAATTTATTTTTCCTGTTTGCTACTAAAAATACAATTTGTACTCCTTTAGTCCCCTATACCTTTCTTATTACAAGGCAATGAATGCGTACACACTGAGAATACAGATTATCCAAAAAAATGATGAGCCTGAAAATGCACTCTTAAAGACTTGTGAAACAAAACTGAAGAGGAATTTATTTATAGGACTGATTCGACATGTCATATTCATCCACCTCCATACATTTTCATTTGAACCATCTGTAATTCTATTTCTGGAATACTTAATTGCATTTTTCTATTTGTGCAAACTAATGGGGAATTATTCCGTTATGAAACATGAAATTGTAATAATTGCCTTAGTGTATGCTTAATTTATTTATATTATGTTATAATAATGCATATACAAATATTGTAGGTACCTTTCCTCCTAAAAGCATTAGTTAATGACTATTTCCTGTACTTGCATAATGCCAAACAGCTGGAAAAAACCTGAGAATTTCTGTTACTTTTAGAATGTTTTCTACTTGATGCCACAAGTGCTGATAGTTGATCATTTTCAAGTGTGGTAGTGATAGCCAGATGTATACCAGGGTCCACTCTCCTCTTTTCCTGCGTGAATGTAGATCAAGTGTATTTTCCGGTCTACTTTGCAACCAGGTCAGGTCAAGTGACTGAATTTTAGCCAATAGAAAGTGAATGGATCAAACATGTGCCATTTCAAGGCCTTGACCACAAAATCTCCCATATGTGTTTCTCCAGGCTTTTCTAACTGTGGTAGTGACCACAACCCTCACTCCAGGAGAAACCTGGAAGCCACATACTAAAGCTAGAATTACTGTTACTTGTGCTTCTCCTCGTCTGTGTAGAGCGGAGAAGAGAAATTCCTCCCCCTGGCCTCCCACTCCCAAGTTTACTATCACCAAACTGCCTGTGAGAAACAAAAGCTTCCATTGTATTACGCCTTTACATGTCAGGGTTGATTTATTTTCACAGCCTAGTCTACCTCAACGTATATTCTAGATGATTGACATTTTTTTCTGTTCTTGTACAGATATTTGCATTTGGTTTTCTTTTCTTTCAAGGATTGAATTCTTCATCAGTTCTTCAGTTACTCCAGCAGCAGACCGTGAGACGTTGCCTCACAGACCTCCTCCTTCAGGGAGCAGAATTAACCCAGGGCCCCAGACTGCCTTTGGAAATCTCCCACCTCTGAGCAGGCGACGTGCCTCCCACAGCTGTTGGCAGTCATTGAGTAATATGGCAGGGATACAAAGGCCCACCTGTTCCCATAAAAACCCAACACATCCCTGATAGCTGACTTTGACTTGAAGACACCTCCATGGCTTTGCCAAACTGAATCCTCATTAGATTACAGGACAATCGAGGAAATGTCCATCCATTATTCTCTCCATGTTCCTTTCACCCAATGTCAGACTTACATGTAACCTGATAGCTCTCCTAGCCTTACCCAGATGCTCCAGCCTTACCTGGCCCCCTCCCTCTGTTTTTCTCACACAGGCATTTCTCCTACTAAGAAGCCAAATCCTTTCGTGGTATCTGTTGCTGAGGACCTGAACTAATGCAGACACCCTCTATGAACAAATATGTGTCATTCATTCCTTGGGATACATTATTTTATTAGTTTCCAAAGGTTGCTGTAACAAAATATCACAAACCGTGTGGCGTAAACAACAGAAACTTATTGTCTCACAGTTGTGGCGTCTAGAGGTCCAAGATCAAGGTGCTGGCAGGATTGGTTCCTTCTGAGGACTCTGAGGGAAAGTCTGTTCCTTGCATCTCTCCTAGATTCTGGTGGTTTGGTGAAAATCTTTGGTGTTCCTTGACTGCCAGATGCATCATCCCAACCTCTGTCTTCATCTTCACATGGAATTCTCCTTATGCACATGTGTGTGTGCAAATTCCCTGCTTTTACGAGGACATCGGGCTCCTTTGTATATTAGACTAGGGCCCACCCTAAGAACCGCATATTGACTTGACTATTTCTGGAAAGACCCTAAATAAGATCACATTCTGAGGTGCTGGGTGTTAGAATTCAATATATCTTTTTGAGGGTGTCAGAGAGGGACACAATTCAACCTATAACATAGCTATTAATCGTGACAGACTAGGTTTCCCGTACGCTTAGAAAATAGTAGATGACACACTCACGGAACTACCTTTTTATAGCAGATATCTCAACATGATAAAAAATAAAATCTGTAAGTTACCTTTCAAAGTACTTTAAATCTTATGGGAATATGGATAAATAGTTCCTCACCCACTAAAATTCTTTCCATGATACAATTTCACTACAACACAATCCAAATATCAAGCTAAGAGCCAAACCCTCACAAATAGACCAACTTGCTGAAGAAGCACCTGGGGCTACCAATTTTAATTAGATTCAAATTTCTTATCAGAATTTTATTTGAATCAGTAAGGTAACTTGGAACTTTAGTGGAAATTTGGAATGTTAAAAGTGATTTATTGTTTAATGTTTAAAAATGAGTACATGTTATTTAACAAGACAATCCTGCTTAGAGGAAGTTACAGGCAGCCTAGTATGTGTAAGACGCTGACACTATACTTTGCCGTTAGGGTTTCATCATCCAAATAGACAAAGCAGAACAAACGGTTATGTGTGCACTGCCTTATTTTTTCATAATGAAGTAAAAGTTTGGGAGGATACCATAAATCATCACATTATCTCTGGCAAATAAGGAATTCTACTCATTCATTAAAAAACACCTTGGGATATTTTATAAACCCCAGTCTCTGGGCCTGACAGTGAGGATAAAGAGACTACTGAAACATTTTCCCTCATTGAGCTCGTAGTTCCAGTGGAGAAGAAAAACACTAACTATATTATAACCTGGTAAATGTGATTTTATAGGATTGCACAGGGATCCACGTGGGACAATTAAACAAAAGGATGAAGATAATAGCATCAGCTTCTGCTAGTTTAAAATTGCATTTGGTTGCCATATCTCTACAATCTCTCCAAGTTGCCCAGTAAAACAACAAATAAAAATAAACACAAAAAAGCTCACATGAATACTTAATACTAACACTAATGGTTAATATTCCACAAGAAATGATGGAGAATTATGATAACCTTCAAGTAGATGAAATTGGCCTATCAGAGTGCTGCAGTTACATAAAAACAAGCTCCATACATATTTGTTGCTTTTATTTCAATAAATTTTTCCAGTTTGTGTATGTGTGTGTGCGTGTGTGTGTTTTCTTTATAGAGGATTAAGAATTGTTAATTATGTAGTTATATTGATATTTCATTTTGTGATCGCCTCAACAACTATTTAAACTTGTGATTCCTTTTAAGAGCTAACTTCATTTTTCTCCTCACAGCAAAAACATATTAAAAAGTACCTGCTTATTAAACGTATTGTGCCCCGACTATGCTTCAGGTATTGAGTTAGAACTAGAGACAACATTTGCAAAACATAATCCTAGCTCTAAAGTTCAAGTGCTTGAGACAGACAAAGAAAGCAACAACAACAATATAGAGTCAAAAAGCCTTCAAAAATGATACATTCACAGAGGGGCACAATAATTTAGAAGAGCGTTCTATAACTTTGGGGATTGATATTAGTGCTTTGGAAATATCACTTTAGGTGTGGGGAGTAAGATACTTTAGTGAAAAAGAAATGGGAGAGCTACATGATAAGTATCCATTTAGGAGTTAGGCAGGTAAAGATTGAGAACAAGGGCCATTATTGGCAAAGAAGATATAATTTTCACAAGGGAAGAAGAACGGAGAGAGACAGAGAGAGGGAGGGAGAAGGGAAGAATGGGAAGAGAAGAAAAGCAAACATAGTGAAACTAGTGAGTTGGAAATGATTTGTAGACTAGAGAATAATTGGGTGAAGAGTATAGAGGGACCTAAGATGAAACCGGAGAGACGTGTTGAGGCGAAGTCCTGAAGGGCGTTGCATATTATGCTAAGGAATTGTGTGTTATTCATGAAGATACAGGGAGCCATGGACTGCTTTAAGGCCAGAAGATAATATTGTTTCTCTGGTAAATGATTCGTGTGGAGAAGTCTGGAAGCAGAGAGATCAGGAAGGGACAATTGTCATCATGAGCTAGGTGAGAGGCGGTGATGGCCAAAACCAAGACGGTGATGGTATAAAAGGAAGACATGTATTTTATAGTTTTAACAATATAGAGTTGACTGACTGAATACATGTGGGGTTAAAGAAAAAACATGAGAATGACTCTGAAATTCTAACTTAAGCAATGGACAGATCACAGAAGCATTTAATGAGACAGGAAAGAAGAACAGACCACTATGAGGAAATCATTTATTTTGTTGGTTCTTATTCATCTGTAACATTAGTTTTTCTGAAAATGAAAATACATCTTCTATTTATTATTGAATTTGTCATAATGATTCTTTTTTATTTTCATTGTCACTAGGATAGGGAAGGATTAAATATGTTTGTACTGTTGTGTGTGCTTGTACCTAAGCAGGAAAGAGCCTTTTGTGTATAAAACAGCAAAATCTCCCTGAAAGACCTCAGAGATCTTTGTTATGTGTAAACATATTCTCAGTTCTAGAGAATGCTTTCTCTAGAATATATTCCAATATATTTTGGACTACTTACTTTTCATAGCTAGAAGTAAAATTTCAGTAATTTGATAATTTATCATAAATATATTTCCTTTCTTAAAAAGTAAACACTTTTATGATAAAATGTTTTTAAGCAAAAAGCAACTTTTTTAAAGCCAGAATTTCTACTAGTACATTCAAACCAGCTCATTTAATGTTCAACAAAGAGCAGAACTTTCAAGGCTGTCAAAATAATAACAATAATAATAACAATAATAATAATAATATAAACAAACAGAATATAAGTCATAATAAAATGTTAAAATGCATGCAATATATTATATGGTTAGTGTTTATTTTTCTATAATCTTTAAGCAGAAGGACTTAAAACACCTAATGTGTTAGATACCTACAATACAAAAAACTCAGCCAAAAAACAAACAAAAAAAAAGGTAATTATATAGGGATAGAAAACATTCTTGGGGAAAAAGACAAACTTTAAACTATTTCATGAAGAGACAGGGACTGAGTGCATTGCTGTCATTATTTTACATAATCTTGAATGAATGCACAATGTATCTTTTTAAACACTAAATACTCAGTTCAGATAAAATAGTAATTTTTTTTTTTTAATCCATATAGATCTTCTATAGCAGACAGAGTGCTGCTTATGGTAAGTTAGAACTGAAATAGCATTTTTCTCATCTGTTATCAATTGCACTTCTATGACTAAAATGTGTTCCTCAAAAGACTAGGTATAGTTAGTAGAGTCTCTAGTGTGTATATTTGAAAACTCCCAATACTGGAGAAAAAAATTGCCTCTATTTATGTGAAAATTCTCCCATCATTGAAGCCTAAACTTTCAAAAAACCAGTCGATAAACTTTATAAATAAATAAATAAACAAACAAATAAGCCATGAAATAAAGGCTCATAAATAAAAGTTGCCCTATTGTTCTTAGCATCAGAGAACACCTGGAAGTCACTATGAGTCTTGGTCTATACATAGTGAGAAAATCGGCCATTTAGTCAGCAATTATTGTCATCATCAGCAGCAGCCAACTGACAGAGGTTAACCACTGTGTGTGATGTCAACAGAGGCAGACAGCTGAACAGAGAGCTAAGGGAAAGAGACAGTAAAAGAGAACCTTGCAGAAACCACTGGTATCCCAGAGAGATTAAACATATGCCCCAGACTGTGTCTTCTGAGGTATGACATCAGTGGCTGCACACTGCAGAGGAAACAGACTTTACCAAAACAGTTCACCCAAATCACTGAACAAACAAAAAGAAAACAAACAACAAAAACAAGTTTCTGAAAGAAGAAGGTGCAATTATCCAGAGTTGCTACAATGTATTTCCTAAAAAGCCCCGTTTTCAACAACAACAACAAAAAATTACAAGATGTACAAAGAACAGGAAAATATGACTACTACCAGGGGGGTGAGAAGCAAACAATAGAAATTACCTCTGAAAGGGTCCACTTTGTAGACTTAACAGGCAAAAAATTCAAAGCAGCTATTATATATATGTTTAAAAACTAAAGAAAACCATGTTTAAAAAAAGTAATGGAAGGTCTGATGACAATGTATCATCAAACAGAGATTATCAATAAAAAGATACAAATTATTAAAAAATAAATGAATGAGGGGAGGCCGGATGGTTAGAGTGTGAACTCTTAACAACAAGGTTGCCAGTTCAATTCCCGCATAGGATGGTGGTCCGTGCCCCCTGCAACTAAAAATTGAAAATGGCAACTGGATTTGGAGCTGAGCTGCACCCTCCACAACTAGATTGAAGGACAATGACTTGGAGCTGATGGGCCCTGGAAAAACACACTGTTCCCCAATACTCCCCAATAAAAAAATAAATAAAAATAAATAAATAAAAAAATAAACAAATGGAAATTCTAGAGTTTAAACTCATAAGAACAGAAACAAAAACTTCACTATAGGGATGAAAACTAGACTCGAGTTGGCAGAAGAATCAGTGAACTTGAAGATACAGCAATAGAAATTATGCAATCTGAAGAACAGAGAATAAGGAATCAATGACAAATGAAAAGAGCTTCAGAAAATTGTGGGACACCATTACGCACAATCACATATCCATATTGAGAGTATCTGGAGGAGAGGAAAGAGAGAAAGTAAAACAAAAATATTTAAATAAATAATTGCTGAAAATTTCCCCAAATGGGTGAAAAACAATCCACACATCGAAGAAGTTCAATGAATTTCAAGTAAGATAAACATAAATTGATTTACAACCAGACTCATCACAACAAAAATGTTAAAAGTCAAAGACAAAGAGAAAATCTTAAAATCAGCAAGAGAAAAATGATTCATTACTTATCAAAGAAACTCAATAAGATCAATAGGTGACATAATCAGAAACAATAGAGGCCACAAGGCAGTAAAATGATATATTCAAAGTTCTGAAAAAAATAAAAAATAAAACAAAACACCTGGGAATCAGAAATCTTATATCTAGGTAACTACTTTTCAAAACAGAAGATAAAAAGAGACTTTCAGGTAAACATAAATGGAAAAACAAATGTTGCTGGGAGACTTACCTTAAAAGAAATACTAAAAATATACTGTGGGATGAAAGCAAGCAATTCCATACAGTAATTCAAATCTGCCTGAAAAAATTAAAACTACTGGTAGGAGAAATGAAAGCATAAGTCCTTGCAAAAGCTTGTACATGAATATTCAGCATTATCAATAGCAACCAAAAAGTTAGGCAATACAAACACCAATCAACTAAAGAATAAAATTGCTATATTTATATAATGGAATATTATTTGGCAATAAGAGGGAATAAAGTACCAATAGACACCACAACATGTATGAACCTTGAAGACATATATATACGATTCCATTTATATGAAACATCCACAATAGACAAATATATAAAGAAAAAAATTCGATTGGAGTGGAGGGATAGGAACATTGCTTGATGATAGCTAAAGTGTAAAGGTTTCTTTTTATTTCATTTTATTTTATTGGAGAAGGGGAACAGGACTTTATTGGGGAACAGTGTGTATTTTTCCAGGATTTTTTTCCAAGTTCTTGTCCTTTCAAACTTAGTTGTGGAGGGTGCCGTTTCTGCTTCAAGTTGTTGTCCTTTCAGTCTTAGTTGTGGAGGGCGCAGCTCAGCTCCAGGTCCAGTTGCCGTTGTTAGTTGCAGGGGGCACAGCCCACCATCCCTTGCGGGAGTCAAACCGGCAACCTAGTGGTTGAGAGGACGCGCTCCAACCAACTGAGCCATCCGGGAGCTCAGTGGCAGCTCAGCTCAAGGCAGCTCAGCTGTGTTCAATCATTAGTTGCAGGGGGCTCTGCCCACCATCTCTTGCGGGAAATCGAACTGGCAACCTTGTGGTTGAGAGCCCACTGGCCCATGTGGGAATCGAACCAACAGCCTTTGGAGTTAGGAGCACGGAACTCCAACTGCCTGAGCCACCAGGCTGGCCCAGGGTTTCTTTTTGAAGTGATGAAAATATTCTAAAATTTGATTATGGAGATGGTCTCAAAATTCTGTGAATACACTAAAACCCTTTGACTTGTACATTCTATAATGATGAATTATATCTCAATAAAGCTGGGAAAATAATACCCAAGACAGGAAAAATAAAATCAATCTGAGATTTCATGCTACTTGAAAGCTAAAAATTTAGTCTGCCGTGGTCTCAAGGATACTGACAAAATATACAGGCTTTCTGGGTCAAAGACAGAGTTACTTTACTCACAGTGCAGTACTCAGCATGAACATCATCATATGTACCTTGATTCTTCCTGCCACTGAGTTTCAGGGGGTGATTCAGAAGGACCTGATGGATACCTGCCAATATAAATTACATGAGTGGAATCTTGAGCTCAGGAAACCTGAATATTTTATAATGGGCACTAAACCTTCCCTCTTTGCTCTAGAGGAAGACATTGTCACTATCACCCAAGGCTATAGGCAAACTTGCTGTTGGCTCCGGAGGGAGACACTAGCTACAGGTTCCAGGGTTATTTGCTGTACAAACATACGTGGAAAGATAGTCCAAAACAAAAGGCAATCAGTGTCTCATTCAGAAGACATGCAGAAATCTCAGAGACCCGTGGAAAATTCTTCCCAAATAAATGGTAACTCAAGAATTTTCCGTGTCAAGAGAGAAAGTGAAAAACTGAGTCTGGAGAGAAACCCAGAGGAAAAGCCCAAGAGACTCTTATATTGACATTAAGCTGACACGTGAGGCAGATGAATAGCTGAGTAGGTTAGTAAGAGGCAAGATGTAGCAAGGACTTGTGAAAGTTAAGAGAGGAGAATAAAGAGAGAGTACTATGCTGACAGAGTGGTTCTGGATATCAAGTTGGTTGCTATTCTTTATAACATCTGTTGTATTCTTTGTGAAGCTTAGGCTGTGGCTCCCCAAAAGTACTGTACAGTGGAGAGATCCAAGTTGGCAGAGTCGATAAACATTGTGTATGCTTCCTGCCATGAACACATTAAAATTACAACTAAATTACAGAGCAATCAGTCTCGAGAACCATCTGAGGTCTGGCTGAACAGATATTTTATAACTAAGGATATAAAGAAGCCACATCGAGACTGATAGGTGGGGAGGAGATGTGAAACGGGATGATCTGAAACCTGTGTGGCGGTTGAGAATCAGGAGGGATATCTCAGCCGTGGAGGTTCCCCCTGGAGAAGAGAGGGACCCCAGCCCCAGGATCCCAGCCTGGAATATTGGTGCCAGGAAGAGGAGCCTCTATAACACCTAGCTGTGAAAAACAGGGAGGATTCTGAACATCGGGATGGGATAGAGGACTGAGGGAAACCTAGATGTCCTTTTAAATGGCCTATGCACAAACTCTTTCATTTCCAGGCACTCCCCTGGGCTCTGGCAAAGGGACAGTGACTCGGGGAGGCTTTCTGGGGCAGACTGTGGTGTGTGGCTTTGAGGCAAGAGTTGATGGAGAGTCACCATTTTCCCTGTGTGGTGTCCTCAGCCTGTGCAACTGACAGGAAGACACCATCTTTCCTTGTTAAGCCCTTCCCCTCAAAGCCAAATCTGAATCTGATTGGCTTGGTGAACTCCTTGGAACCCCTACCCACCCAGCTCCCACACACGTTGCACTCTTTTTTGGAAAACTACCATAGTCTGGACCCCCAGCAGGCAGTGACTCCTTGGTGTGCTCTGAGACTTTTGCTGAGTAGCTCCAAGCTCAGCACTGGCATCAAACCAGAACCGACTTTACCCTGGTGACCACAACTCTTCCCACTCTAGTGACTTCTTGAGACCCTACCTAACCCAACTCATGTACCACAAAAGGCTTTATCAGTGGCTGAACATTAAGGGAGCTGGCAGGTGGCAGTAGGCCCAGGGATGTACTGGCCTTTTGCAGAGCTACCCCAGACACGGTACTGGTGGCAGCCACCCTCAGTTCGCAGTGTGGCCTCTCCCACGTGGCCTCCAACTTTAGCACAGGCCATAAACAACTGTGGATTGCTTTGTAGCTCTTACCAGCTAGTTCCTGGCCAATCACAGGCAATAGCTGACCTGGGCCTGCACCGGAGCTCCTGGCAAGAGGCCTCAGAACCAACATACTTGAAGGTGGGCTTCAGACCACAACAGAGCACCGCCCAATTAGCCCCACAGGGGGCACAGGCAAAGGAAAGTCTCAACAGGCACCAGAGCCCACTGGGGCGAATCCCGCTCAGTGGGACAAGCCACCAACGTAGGAGCCCGTAAGCTGTGGATATGGTCAAGCCCCACAGCCAGTCAGCCTGAGGGTCAATCCCCAAAAAACTGTTACAACTTTATGATGAAGATATCTGTAGATCAGAGCCTTAAATAAGGAATCAAATTTAGCATATTCACTGATAATTCTTCTGGATATGATATAGTGTGGAGTATATATATATCACTTAACGTAATATTTGAAGGTAATTCCTAACCATGTCTTATTTTCTATTTCACTATTCCCTGCATGCTGGATAGCCCATTTCCCCTGAATATATATTAGAAATGGAAGTACAATAAACTCCTCATTATGAGAAATTATATTTCATCTAATGGACAATCACCATGCATTCCAATTAACTTGTAATACACAGAGGCAGTAGAATTTAAAAGAACATTTCCCAGTCTCTCTTGCAGTTAGGAATCGATATAACTTATGTACTGCCAATTAGATCACATACATGAGACTTTAATTCAAATTAACAAGGGGACAGGGGCAAGATATAACATGTCTGTTTGTTGGCATGGATTATGATTTGAAGTTTGAGGTTTTTGGATCGGTTGTGGTTCCCTGATTCAACAAGGAGCTTCTATTTTCAGTAGCTCTGGCTAAAGGAATGGAGGAATGTAGCTAGCAAGGCTCTGGAGCAGAAGGGCTGGTGGAAGCTTCTGCTTCTAAAATTACTGATCGTGGCAAAAGAAATGGCAACTTTAGTGGTTCGGTTCTGTGATATGGTGTTGAAAGTTCACCATGGAAATCACAGTTTTACTCCTGGGTGTTTTCCTGCTATTATGTAAAGTCATGGGTAGCCATGAGGCTAAGTGAGGTAAATAAAATCATTTTTTTTAAATCAGGTATGATTACATAAATTTCATAACGTTCAGAAATTTCGGAATAATAAAATAAAGACACACTAATCATACACAGTGTCATCAAATAAAAACATCATTAGAAATTTAGAATATTTCCTCCAGTCTATTCTTTATTCCAATGTGTCTATTATACAGGTATGATTATATTGTAGAAACTATTTTATAAACCATCTTTTTCATAAAACTGTAAGAATTTATCTTGTCACTTAAACTCTTCAAAAATTATATTTAATTGCTGTGTAATATTTTATAAGAGGGAATGTCTCTTTACAGTTAAACAGTATTTTATACAGTAAGTGGAGCAGTTTTCTAAAACAGTCATGTCATTTTGAAACACCCCTTACTTACTCTTCCCCAAGGAGAAGGAACAAATTACCTGCCTCATTCTCTCATTCACTCACATCTTTATTGTTTCAGTTAACAGACATGTTTTGAGGATCTGTACAGCATCTGTACAACTGTCTCAAGTGCTGAAGACAGAGTAATGAAGAAAACAGAAAAACAAACCAAAACAACACCCCCCCCAAAAAAAAAAAAAAACAAACAAACAAACAAAAAAACCTCTCCTAGCTTTATGTTGCTGGTATTTGGGGTAATGCTTTGTGTTTGTAAGGTAAAAACTACACAAAATAAATAAGTAAACTATGGTAGGTTAGATCATGTCAAGTGCTAAGGTGAAAAATAAAGCAGGTCAAATCGACAGTTTCAGATGTGCCAACTAGATTTGCTTCCTAGGGCTGTCACATCAAAGTACCACAAACTGGATGGCTTAAGACTACAGGAATTGATTGTGTCACAGTTCTGGAAACCAGAAGTCTGAAATCAAGGTGTCAGCAGGGTCATGGTACCTTGGAATCTGTAAGGGAGTCCTTCCTTGCCTCTTACTAACTCGGGTAGTTTATCTGCAATCTTTGGTATTCCTTGGCTTACAGCAGCATAACTCTGGTCTCTGCCTTTGTCATCACATGGTGTTCTCTCTGGGCTCACATGTTCCTCTTCTTATAAGGACACCTGTCATATAGGGGTAGAGGCCACTCTACTCCAGTATGACCTCATCTTAACTAACTACATCTACACTGTCCCTATTTCCAAATTAGGTTTCATTCTGAGATACTGGGTACAGGGTCTTCAACATTTTTTTTAGGAGGACACCATTAAACCCGTAACAGCAGCCAAGAGAGATCTCATGAAGAGACTGATATTTGAATAATGGCCAGAAAAAAAGGTGACAGGATGAGCCATAGGGATATTTTGGAGAAGAGTTTTCCAGGCAGAGAAAATAGAAAATGCAAAAGTCCTGAAGTAAAGGCATTTCTGGTATGTTCAAAAAGCAACAAAGTGGTCCAGAATGGGAAAAAAATGGTATGTCTTTCAGGCCGTGGGTAAGAACGTTAGCTTTTACTGTGAAATAGATAAAAAGACGTTTGGGGGTTTTACACAGATGAACAACATGATCTGTTTAGTTCTAAGAGAATCACTATGATGAGAATGGGTTGAAAAGTGCAAGAGGGATGGAAGGAACTCAGTTAGGACATAATAGCAACATGCCAGGTGAGAGATGATTGTGCAGGCACCAGGATACAGCAGAGGAGGAGGTAAGGGGTAGTCAGATTCTGAATATATGCTGATGCTAAAGATGTAACAGAAAGGGGTGAATTGATGATGCTGGAGAAAGACACCCCAGGGTAGGTTAGAGGATAGTATTTAGCTCATAAGTAGAAGCATTAAGCTTTGCCAAGAGCATGCTTGGTGGGTGACTGCTCTTGGCTCACAACTTTCAAGTAGATAAAGGTGATCTATCAAAGATCAAGAGAGCAGGTTTTGGTCCCTTTCTCCTTCTCCCCTGTATTAGCTGCTGAGGCTGCTATAACACCGTCCCATAGATTGGGTGGCTTAAACAGCAGAAATGTATTTCTCACAGTTCTGGAAACTGGAAAGTCTAAGAACAAGGTGTTGGCAAGGTAGGTTTCATTCTGAGACCTCTCTTGGCTGGTAGGCAGCACAACCATGTCATGACTTCTTCATGAATAAGAATGGGTGTGGTGTGGAACACTGAATCTCTGGTCTCTGGAGTCTCTTCTTACAAGGACAATGATCCTCTCATTGAGGGCCTCACCCTTAGGATCTTATTTAAGTTTAGTTACTGCCTCAGAGGACTTTTATCCCAAAACAGCCACACTAGGAGTTGCAGCTTCAACATAGGAATTGGGAGGCTGGCGGGGGGTCTGGGGGGCCTTTACATACACTGACACTCAATGAGTTCAGAATTCAGAAGGGAAGGCAGTTGTTGAAGCTCTCTAAGTCCCAATATATTCCATTGAGTGGATATGCCAAGTTAGTTAGCTATTTTCCTATTACTAGAAATTTTGGTATTTTCAAATCTTCATTCATTTATGAAAAAAAGCTTTACAACTTTCCTCACATATATTGTACACAATTTCCTGTTAAATTTAACTCTCAGAGTTTTGTATGTTATGATGTTATTATAAATGAGTTTTTAAAATGTTTTCTAACTAAATGATGCTTTTAAATAAGAAAACTATTGTTTATTATAATTCACTAAATGTTTTACTGAATTTTCCTTTTGTGTTTATTCTCTTCAATCGAATCACTTTTGTTTTATAAATATATATTAATATACTCTGTAAGTAATGATCATTTTTTCTCCGTATTTCATATATATATATATATACATATTTCCAAAATTATATATTTTTTTCAAAATTTTACATATATATATATGTATATGTAATAGCTTTCATTTCTATTTCAAATCTAATTGTATCCTATAAAACCTACCTGTAAGAAATTGATAAAAATAACAGCATGATTCACTGATTAAATATCTCTGATTTTATTGGGAATGTCTTTAAAGTTGTACTATTAAATATGTCAGGTTTTTAATTAAAGCAAATACTTTTTATGATATTAGTTTATAATCTTATTCCTTGGTTTATTCTTTAATACAATGTATTTTTTAATACAAATTGTTTGAATGTTATCAAATATCTTTTCAGGATCTCTTGAAAAGACTTTAAAGATTTTAATGTACTTAATCTACAGATTAAATATGTAATAGTCTCTTGACATTACACAACGTTTTCATTTGTTTGCAAAAATAAGGGAAATCAAATTATTGAACATAATGAGTAAAATAAATAGTGTGAGCACAAGAACTGAAAGACTGAATTCTTCATTTTCCAAGGTTGTCTAAATGCTTATATAAGAAAATATATGTGAGTCTCCTTAAGAATGAGGTTTGTTTTTCTTTCCTCATTCTCTAAAATGTGCAAAGGAAAAGTTTAATGATCTGAATTACAGAGATGCATTGATTAATTCCTTTGAAAATTTTCATCTTTATCATTTAAGAAAGCAAATTTTAACTTTTAGTTTACAAATCCTAAGAAGACAATCACCTATATTACTATAATACCATTTTGCTACTAAGAAATGGTGTGCTGTCTCTTTTAAAAGAAAATTTTGCCTTCTCCTATTTTGATTTGTTTTGTTTTATTATTTTTTATGACATTGTGGGGGGTGTTGGTTTAACATCCAGGCCAATTGTTGGTAGAGTGCTCTATATTCTAGATTTTTCTGCTTACTTCTCATGATTAAGTTCAGTTTTAGTATTTTGGCACAAATATTACATAAGCGATATTACATACTCCTTACTGTACCATATCAAGAAGCATTATCAGTAAATATGCTGTTTGATTACTTATTTAAGTCTCTGATCTATAGACATCTTCATCATAAAATTGTAACATTTTCTTTGTATTTAGTAAATTATCTGTTGGATAATACTTTGACTCCCTATGAATATCCTATTCCCAAAATATCTGTCACCCCATGATTTTAACATCTCCTGGTCACCTTTCCTGAATCAATTATTATAGAAAATGTCTATGTTCATACAATTTAAGAAAACTGTTTTAACATCCATGCGTGCTGTATTTATAGCTGTCTTCTTTATAGCACCTCTGGGTACATTGTAATAATTAATCACATGGTAACCCAGAAATTTATCACATCAACACCATAAAACACACAACAGAAGTTTTGAAATATTTTGTTAGTTTTTTTTTAAATGCTTTCATGAATTTCTGTGAACAAAGTAAGCTTTATATAAAGGGTTCTGACATCCTAATAATGGTTTTCTCTTAAACCATGGCAATGAAAAATAAACAACAGTTTGCTCTTTCCCCACTTCACAGTGCATCTCCTACCTTGGGGAAAAACATTTACCCTTCTTATTTCAGTGGCTTCATTTGGGACATCATTGTTTACATGGCTATTTAATTAAACCAATTATCACAAAGTGATCCCAATTTCTTCATTACAGTCCCTCCCTTTACTTTATAGTGCTCAGAATTTACATTCACTTGACAATTAAAGCTCCAAAACAGTTACTAAAGCCTTTTATATCTGGTTTTCATTAGTTCATATTAAACGATTCATTGGCTTGATTTTCACTTCAGTGGGCCCTCTCATAAAATCTGGTTAGACACGATGGTGATATAGCACGTGAAAGGAAATGAATTAATACATCAGCAAAAACACTGCCAAGCAGACTATTTTAATACATTTTATCATCTCATGTATGCATATACTTGTCACTCATATGAGAGCTATATCAAAGTGAGAAGAGTGAGGACTCTAAGAAGTTTTAAGATTGAAGGGATGAAATGAAGCACAGGGTCCTGCTTTCATTTACTGAAACAGATGCACAGTCAGCAAGTCTCTCTGGAGAGGCTTTATTCGGTGGACAGTTTCCTAGCATTATAGCGGCTCCCATTAACACCCCTGCAGTTATAGTTTTTATAACATTTTACTATTGGAAGCCATAATTTCAGTTTGTACATGGGTGTGTGTGTGTGTGTGTGTGTGTGTGTTATAAATGCATGCCTTTTTATATTTGAAATCATACATGTGAACAATTTAGAAATTCAGTAATTCTAAAGAATATATTTTCTTAAGTTTCATTAATTGGAACTTAGAGAATGTATCAAAACCTGTACTTCTTCAAAAACATTTAAAGAGGGAAAAATAGAATGATTGGATGAATCTTCTAAATCTAAGTAAATATTTTCTTATAAAGAGAGTCAGTTATGAAGATGATTTAAATACTTTTGCTGATCCTTGGTTTTATCCGCAATATTCCTGACTAATATGGAAAGCAGTAAGAATATAGAAACACAGGTCCAAGAAACAGCATTCTATGAAATATAGCAGCCATATCCATTACCTCTAATTAAAAAAAAAAAAATCTTTAGGATGACGAGGTCTTCAAGTCATTAAAAACATACCTAGGATAATTTCAAATATCCTAAGAGATAGATGTTCTGTTTTTGTAAACCCCCAAATGCAATTGTTGCCATAGGCAGAAAGAATAGGGCCACAGGGAGAGAGGGGGTTGGAATGGAACGAGAAAGTGAGAAGAGGCAAAGGAGGAAAGAGATGAGATCATCCTTAAAAGTACAGCTACAGACCAGCCAGCACTAGATTTCAGTGGCTGAGAGCACATCCAGGATACCATCTTGCCTCTCAAAGTGAACTTTAGCTAATTATAATGGATTACAATATTATTAGCATGGCAGCCAAGAAAAATTTCCACTCCTTATGTTGCCATGACAGTTCCAATAAGAGTTAAATAAAGACCAAAAAATCCCTCTTCTATGGGAAGGAGTGGTCAGGGAGGACCCACCTAAGGAACACCTAGAATGCCTGCCCTAAATCTTGAATATTTTGTGCCCTCATGTAAAGTGTAATAAATTCTTAGGCTTCTTAGCTCTTCTGGGGCGCATTTCTCTGGGCCTGTCCACTTTCTCTATCTTGAGAGTGTACTATCTTTTTAATAAATCTACCGCTTGCTTGGCTTCTTGGTGCATCATTGAATTCTTTCCTGCGATGAATAAGAACCCTTTTTCCGGCAACACTATGAACATTTATAAGACTACAGATACCAGGGGCTCCTGGTATGGATACATTAACTCCTTAAAGGTAAATTGCTTTCACATTTTCCAATCAAGAACACAAGAGTGGTTTTTATGTACGTAAATTGAATTCAGCATAGTGGTAAAAACAAGAGATGCAACTTCATTTTACAATGATGTGAAGGTATATCTTCCTCCCTATGAATGACCAGATGTAAATATGTTGTCATCAGTAGTTGATATTAAGACTGAGGTAGATGAAAAGCAAGCTGCAGAGGCAGGGCTGGCTGTGGGGGAAAAAAAAATATATCAACCCTCTGAAACTTATTACCAGACCCCTAGGCTAGACTTCAATGTGGAATAGACAGTTGGTGGTCTGGGAGCTGGCTAAGACTGGCTATAACCAGCTAAAACCAACATGGTGATGAATTGCTCCTAACAGTCTTTAGCATTAGCATGCTAAAAGACACACCCCAGGCCGCCACTGTCAGAAATGGAAAGACCAGAAAAAGATGCAAAATGGCCGACAGAGTCCTTCCAGAAATCTCCACCCTTCCCCAGAAAACCCCAGAATATTCCTGCTACAAATTTGAATGTACAGCCCATAATTAAAGGGACACGAATAATAGGCTTAAACCCTGGCAGGAGCATGGTTGCTCTGTTTATGGAGTATCCTGCTTCTTGCCTCTCCTCTGCTTGAATAAACATATCCTTGCTTTATTTTCATTTTTGCTCATGCTTGAATTCTTTCCTGTGGGCTACCAAAGACCCACTAGTCCAAGCCCCTCCTTTGGGCCTATGAGGGCAAAGGCATCATCAGGCCTCCTGCAACAAAACTGGCCACTTCATTAATGAGTGCTAAAAATCTAAAAGCTGTTTCTTTAACATCTCTAGAATATAAGATTCTCTGTGGAGGCCATTTTTGTCTACTTTTTTTACTCTTCATCCCAGGCTGTTAAATGGCAGGTGTTCAAGAAATATTTGTTGAATGAGTATTTGTTGTTTTTTTTCTCCTGTTATAGATCCTCCTATGGTTACTTCAGAATTGAACTAAAGTGTTCATTAGAATTTTCTGGCTGCTATACTCTCTTTAACCACTCTTTATTAATATTCCCATCAACTCACATAGCTTCCTCCAACTCCTCTTTAGATATGGGACCAAAAGATCCATCTCTAATCTTAACTTCTCCCATAAGTTCCAATTCCTCCATTAGCTGACTCACTTTACTTCTGTGTCTTTCATGGATTTACAGCTTGGTATAACCATAAAGAGCCCTGGAATTAGAATGAGAAGATTTCGTGTTAAGTCATAGATTTGCTAGCTACAAATTCTGCACTGTAATTTAATCAATTACTTTCTGAGTCTGAAATTCAGTTTTCTTTTCTGTAAAATAGAGATTAAAAAAACCTCCTTAAATTCAAAACAATAAAATTAAATCTATACAAAAGGCTTTTTAAAACTACAGAGCATTGTACAAACGCAAGGTTGTTGTTGTTTTTATTTTTTATTTTTGCCATCATTATTCCTTATGCCAAGGCTGTGCCAATTTTTACATTGTTTTACAAGATCAGGTTTCTTATTTTACTTCCTACTTGATTGGAAACAAGAGACTGTAACAGTCTCCTAATTCATACTCTGAACCTGTTATCTTTCTAATTCTGTCTGCTGCAGATTACTTTTCCTAAAACACAACTGAGATTAGGTTACTCTTTTATGTAAAATCTTCTCATGCCTCCCCCTTATCTACTCCAAAGCCCAAAATCCTTTGCATGGCGTGTAAAACCACACCCTACTTATCTCATTCCTTTTATTCTTCTTCCTATTTGTTCTGCTCTTGTCAAATTTTATTCTGTACATGAGTCATCAAGCTTTCCCTCTTTCAAGACACTCTGGATGTTATCTGTTACCTTGAATGCCATTCCTCCTCAAGGTGTTCAAATCCATTAGCATGCTAAAGCACATGGTGTGTTAATTCTGCTACTCTGAGAAACAAATTCCAAATGTTATTGGATATGCAAGAAATTTTTTCTTTTCTTTTCTTGCTTGAATGACTGGGAAAGCTAAAAACAAGGGAGAAGGCAAGTACAAATATGAAACGTGTGAAGGAAAGGTAGAGGGAAGGAATATGAGGTAGGAAGAGAATCATACTACAGTCGAGTTCTGTGAAAGTTTCAATCACGCCACTCTAAAATCCTCAATTCAAAGTCTTTCATTTGAAGAGTTGCACATCTTAAACAAACGGGCCAAAATTAGTACCTCCATCATGCTCAGTCATCAGATGGTTAGAGCCAATGGAAAGGGTGCGCTAGCTCCAACCCAGAGGGTGAGCTACTGGAAATCACAATCAACTATTCTCTCCTCAGCAGGAGATCTGTTGTCATGGTCACCTATGTTACAATTTTACTCACCCTCTACTCAACCATGGCCACCTATGTGACAATTTTACTCACCCTCTACTCAACCATCATAGCACTTTACCTCTGAAAGTCTCAAGAAATTTATCACATTCAGCCTCAAATTTAGTGACAAATGTCCTACTAGATTATAAGCTCCTTTAGAGATAAACCATCTCTTTTTCATTTTTGTTTTTTATAAAGTATATATTGCATTTCAAAATACAGCTGTAGGCTAGGTAGTCTGGCTCAGATGCTCTAAGGAATTAAATCTAGCTGTGGGGTAAAAAAAAAAAAAAAAAAAAAAAGGAAAACACCATACCTTGTTTTGGTTATCTATTGATGTGTAATAAACTAATCTAAAACTTAATGGTTTAAAATAACAGAAATTTATTAGTAGTCATGATTATGTGGGTTGGTGGTTGACCATGAATTTCCTTTGCCTCATGTTGAAGGAATTCAGGACATGTCATCCCAAAATATGCTACTTTGGCATATTAATTATTTTGAGCTGAAGACACTTGAGAAAGAGCAGCTGTAGGAGGGGATCTCTGACCAACACTTTCTACCTAAAACAGGCCATAAAATTTCCCATGAGAAAGGTGCCCTTCCTATACTAGGAAGAGAGAACATCCTTGTCACCAGAGACGGGGAGTTGCTGCTAAAATGGATCTCTACAAATTTACTAAAATAACCCTTATCTTCCACTCCCCCAATATATCTCTTAGTCATTTCCCCACAATTTACTGTCCCTGTCTCAAACCCCTTTGTTTTGTTATTTCTTCACATGTTTATTGTTTCTTTTTCCAAAAGGTCTAAAAATTTTCTGTTCTATTCACTTCTTCAGTGGAAGAGAATTTTTTCCTTCACCTACAATGTGGTATCAATTAGGCCCTCAGGCAAAATAAGAGTTCTAATGGCTTCATTCACATGGTGGACAGCTGAGACGGTCAGCCAGAGGCACCAGTTCTCCTTCATATGGACCACTGCACATGGCTATTTAGCATTTTTCATACATCATGGCATCTGGAATCCATGAAGAATGTTCCAAGAGGACAGATTAATGTCTAATGTTAATGTTGCATTTGTCAAAGATAGTCACATGGCCCTACCCAGAGTTGATATGGGAGGGAACTCACAAGGGCATGACAATCAAGGGGTACGTGTCACTGGAGGCTCCCAAATTTTAGCCTCCCACGTGCCACTGAGACAATACATGGGAAAGTAATCTAACAAAATTATAATTCTGAAGTAACTGGATCAATAGAATACAGAGATAGATGAAATAGCAATAAAGATAGAAGACATTGAAATGTTTTTGAAAATAAGAGGATAGGCTATATGATGTTGACGGCCCCTATTCTTTATTATATACAACATTTTTATACTAGATAACTGATTTTGCATGACAATGACATAAATCTCAGTCAAGAGGGCTTAAATAAAGAACATGCTTATTTGGGAAATGTCCAGAGTAAAGATAGAGTTTTGTCAAATTTTGTCACTACCCTTAACACACACACACACACACACACACACACACACACACACACACTCACACACGCATGACAGGTGCACGCACAGTTTGTTCCTTAAGTAACTCATCCTACATTAATATCATGCACACAATTCCTATGTAGAATGATTTTTTTTAATTATAAGGAATAAGAATAGTATTAACAATCCAGAATACAATGGAAAAAGGAAGAGAAAATATAAGACATATTAACATGAACAGTTTTAGAGTTATAGTGCCTTTGTACAATTTCAATCCTAAGAGTGCTCAGCCAAATATAGCAACTATATAATTAAACAGATAGACTAGAAAATAAATCAAGATAATAAACTTCTGTCAAATGATCTTAGTTTTTAAAATCAGCAGAGTTTCAAGCTACAGGGAAATTGTCCCAAAGGGATTCTCTGCACCTTCAGGTTCCTGACCTTAGTAATGAAAGGCTGTTGGGCTATTTTCTAAATTTAGAAACATACAACAGATACTAAAGGAAAAAAAAAAAAAAAAAGCAAATCACCAAGATAGTTTGCTTTTGCCTGGTGTTATATCAAGACAGAATAATAGCTTTAGTTTAAAATTAATGATCAGAAGCTGTTATAAATTTGTTTATATCTTTGATTACTATGAAATTGGGAAATATTTTTAGCTATAGGAGGAGAACTGTGTCTATAGGACCTAAAATAGTTCTTAATTTATAGCCGGCAATCAACAGTATTTGTTTAATAAATAAATGACTGCAAATTAATCTGGTGATTTGGTAGAGAAAACATCTTCAAACACAGGATTCATGACGGAAAAAATACAAGTGAAATCTGTTATTGAGAAGATAACCAGTTCTATATTATCCAGATACAGAAATATCCCACGAAATATCACTAGAGATGTGACTAAATATGAATCAAAGTTAAAATTAGCTAGTATTTCTCAACAGTTTTAAAGAGTGACATCCCTCATGCACTCCCAAACCAATGACTTCATGTCTATCGGGAAAGACTCTAAATGTTATTTGGGGATTACTGAACAATGAGTAACAGTAATTACTATCCTAGACATGGTTTTATGATTCATGTTTAACGTGCTGATGTTGTGGAAGTAGAGTAGAAGGCTGCCCATACTGCAACTGTGCATTTACTGTGGTCCGGGGTTAGTCTCTCTCCTACGTGACTATTACTAAGGACATGGAATTGTACCACCTCCGCCTCTACACATAGCGACTGGATCATTGAAGAGTATTTTACATGTGAGAATATACACGTATATTTCCTTTTCCTCTAGGAGACCAAATTAGTGCAAAACATAATTCCTTGTATTCTAAAATACCCATTTACAAGGCATTCACAATGCCTTTGAGGCAACATCTTATAATATCTTTGAAAGAGAGAGGTAACATACTAGTGTCCTTCTCATATAGCTTGAAGGTATAAGTCATTCATGGAACCGAGTTGAGAACATAGCTTGTTGGCCACAAATCTAAACCACCTCTTTTAGCACAACTGTCATAAACCCCAGATATTGAAAGTACTAAAAGGCATCATACCTGTAATTTTTATTACCCATTTTACTAATATTACTCATTTTAATTTAACATATTAATTCATAATGTACGCATTTCAAGTATTACATCAGATACTAGTGATAAAACATAAAAATCAATAGCCAATAAATATTCTTAAGTAACAAAAATATGCTTTACTGAACACATAAATTCTAATTCTGAGATATCTACAATATACATAATACATATATTTTTCTCAATTAAATTGTGTAGGCAAACAAAATGTAACCAAAACATTTCTTCAGGTACCTAATATGTTTATAAAATATTTAATTGCTTATATGTATATTGATATTTATCCTATATTACATAAGAGGCTGGACCAGCTCTGTCAACAACATAACAGTACATATGTTAAACAATACTATACATTAAAAAGCTACAATTATGTACATTACTAAGAGACAACTGCTCATGTATAAAAGTCTGCATAATAATCTATTAGTCTAAGTCTTAAATATATGATAATATATTGCTCCTTTATAACTTTATGTGCGATATTTAAATATACAAAAATCATTAAAACATGTAAGTGATTCAAGTACATATCCTTGAAACATCTTAAACATCTTAGCAAAAATCAGTGTGAAAATGTTTGCAGGCTCAGGCATAAACTCTTCTGATAAATAAGTCTGTTCATTCAACATGTAATATTAACTCTAGTAGAACATGATTAAACATAATTAGATCCTCTTAAGAGCATAAGCTGGGAATAATCCTTGTTATTTCTTTCAAATTGTTAAAGCATTTGAAATATTAAATTTTGTAATGGATTATTTTCAAGTTTTGAATCTTGTATTTGGTATTAAGACTTTAAATATTATTGGGAAGGAAAGCTACCTAAATGAAAATCACTCCTTATCTGTGAAAAACAGTTACCAAACTGATAAACCGGAATTCCACTTTAAAGGATAATTACTTTTATGTCAATTAGGATTCTCTAACTTTGTTAGCTGTGAGAGTACAGAGTTTTTTCAAATAAATGTGTATACTGAAAGTAAATACAAGATTTGTGAATATTAATATATTTGTGAATTGTTTAAAAATCAGTTATTACAGGCATTGATAACATCATTGAAGGTAAATGTTGTTTGAGTAATAGGAGTTCCAGTTCCAGACAAAATGGAATAAATTCCTTTGACAATTATTTCTTCTACTAAGGACAGGTAAAAACTCTGGACATAGTACAGCAAATAATATAAGAAGCATCTGAAAGGTAGAAAGAGGGCAGATCTTGGGATTTGAGGAATGGATTATCTTTTCGCTTCTCCCACATTCCAGACTGGGGGGTTGAGAAGCTGGCAATTTAGAAATGCCAATAGACACAGACCAAAAAAGGCCCAAGCGAAGATTCCTCTCTCTAGCCAATGAGTCAGAAAAAGAGTGACGTGGAAGAATAGAAAACTTCTTCAGCCAACACCAGAAGAAAACACATGTTCTCACCACCTCACCATCATTCAACCCTCCTTTCTCTCCCACCTCTTCCCGATCTCCCCATCAGAAGCCAGGTGGACAGCCTGGATTAGCAAACCTGCACAGCTTTAGCAGGTGACACTACACTACCCCAATCATGCTAGTGTAGGTAAAGACCAAGTGGAGAACCCTCCTGCATGGGTAGGAGGAACTCCCTCCCCTTCCAACTAGAGTTTTGAGGTAAGGAGCTAGTGAAAAGGATTCTTTAGACCTATATATTAAGTCTTAAGCTGACTCCCGAATAGCCCACGTAAGAAACTGAACAGATTTAGTATGGCAAAATATTGAAGAGCTAGACCACTATTAGGAAAGCCACTGACTAGACTCTGGGTACCACACAAACAAAGCAGAGCAGAAGACTACTGTAAAGACTGGAAACTAAACAGAACTTGTTGCTAAACCTAAACAAGGTGACTGCCTGATAAGATTTAAATAGGATGTGGAGTCCAATAACATAACACCCAAAATGTGCAGGATATATTTGAAAATCTCTTCTCATACCACCTACAAGAAATATCACAAATAGATAAGAAAAAGACTATTAATTGACATCAACTCTAAGGTCACTCAGCTCTCAAAACAACCTGACAAGGATTTCAATGTAGTCATCTAAAAATATTATAACAAGCAACTACAAACACTCTTGAAACAAGAGGAAAATTAGACGATTTCAACAAAAAAGTAGAAGGCTAAAAAAAAGATAAGACCAAATGGAAATTACAGAATGGAAAAAAACACAAAAAGCTCACTGGATGTTCTTTATAGTAGAATAAAGATGACAGAAGACTATCAGTTTGAAGACCAATCAATAAAAATTATTCAATCTGAACAACATAAAGAAAATAGATTAAAAATTAAAAATGAACATAGCTTCAGGGACATATAGCCAATAAAAAGGATTTAAAACTTATGTCATTAAAATCCACCAGAAGAAGAGAAAATGTGTTAGTTTCAAACAGTAATTGAAATAATGGTTAAAAATTTTCCTAAATTGGCAAGAGATATAAACCTTCATACCGTGTTTCCCCAAAAATAATACCTAGCCGGACCATCAGCTCTAATGTGTCTTTTGGAGCAAAAATTAATGTAAGACCCGGTATTATATTATATTATATTATATTATATTATATTATATTATATTATATTATATTATAAGACCCGGGCTTATATTTAGCAGGTGACACTACACTACCCCAATCATGCTAGTGTAGTGTAGTATAAGACCAGGTCTTACATTAATTTTTGCTCCAAAAGATGCATTAGAGCTGATGGTCCGGCTAGGTCTTATTTTTGGGGATACATGGTATTCAAGATAAATGAATTCCAAAGAACATTAATCCATAGAAACACATACCCAAATATATCATAATCAAATTTCTGAAAATTAAAGACAAAGAAAAAAATCTTGTCTAGAACTAGTACAATATGGCACATTATCTGTAATGAAGCAACCGTTCAAATGACAGTGGACTTCTCCTTTGAAACCATGAAGGCCAGAAGGAATTGAGAAAATATTTTTCAAGTGTTAAAAGCAAAGGACTTCATCCCCAAACAAATTTCATTTTTTTTTAATTAAAGTTTACTGGGGTGACATTTGTTAGTGAAGTTACATAGATTTCAGGTGTACAATTCTGTAATACATCATCTATAAAACCCATTGTGTGTTCACCACCCAGAGTCAGTTCTCCTTCCATCACCATATATTTGTTCCCTTTTACCCTCACCTACCATCCCCCTCCCCCCTTACCAAACACATTTCTATATATTTCTAGAATGAAGAGGAAATGAAAATATTTTCAGATGAAGATAACTAAGATAATTTATTGTCATCAGACCAAACTGAATGATTAATGAAAGTTCTTCAATCAGAGAAAACGATAACTTGGAACATCGGGGAGGGGGAGAAAGAACAATAACATGGGTTAAAATAGGGGATTATGTAAGAGACTTTTCTCATCTTGAGATTTTAAAATCAAAGGCTTTTAAAGACTTAGAATTGCACTGTCCAATATAATAGTCTCATATGTTCATCAAGCACTTGAAATCTACTCTGAACGGAGATGTGCTATATGTGTAAAATACACACCTTGAATTTCAAATATGTAGTATAAAAATATAAATTATTCCACTAACATTTGTTGTTGATTATATGTTGAAATGATAACATTTTGGATAAATTAGATTTAAAAAATAGGTTATTAAAATTGAAATTAATTTGATTGTTCTTTTTTCTTTTCCTTTTCTTAGTGTGGCTACTAGATAATTTAAAATTACATAATTGCTCCCATTTGTGGTTTTCATTGTATTTCTATTGGGCAGTACTAACCTAAAGGGCTTAACACACATTGGCGTAATATTTTATTTCATGAAAAACTACTAGAAGATGACCTTCATTAAGAAGAAATTTGGTGACAGGATAAAAACACATTATTGATTTTATAAATACTGGTATACGGTAAAATGCAATATTTTGTGAAAACATATTGGTATATTTAAATAACTCTTTATGAAATTTTAGGAGAGTAGTTTTAGGAGAGTGTGATAGGAACTGCTCACTAGGCATGTGAATTATTCTAAGTTAGATGTCTTATTCAGGAAAAAAAGCTTGCTGATTAAATATAGGCTTTTTTTTTTTTTAAAGAAAACTTTTGGTAAAGAGTTTGTATTAAAAAATTTAGGATAACCTCCAAAAGAACAACTATACAGCTTCAAGCCATTCAAGGAAAAAAGAAGCGGAAATACAGAAAGCTTCCTTAAATCCAAAGAAATGAAAGACAATAGACAAATACAAAAGAAAGGAAAAGGATTACAAACAGGAATTTTAAAATGTTATGTTAAAAGTAAATATAAATAGAAAAGTGATGAAAAAATAAATCCACTTATTAAAAGATGGAGTATATCATATAGGAGAAGTGATCAATAATCATGCAAAAACATTTCAATTTTACCTAATCAAATGAATGCTAATGAACAAATAAATGAAATACTATTTTTACCTATAAAACTGTAAAAATGTTTGGTCTTGGTTATCAAAAGTGGACTTGCTTAAACAGTACTAGTTAGAATATAAAGTGTTATCTCTTTAGAAAGAAAAATTAACAAAAAGATGCTCCTTACACTGTAATATATAATACCTAAAAATCAGATGTCATCCAGATGCCGAATGATACGAAATGGTTAAATAATTGACAGTACATCTATATTATTAACTATTAAACAGTCATTAAAATCATGTTTTCAAATAATATGTGTAGTAAGATGGGACATGCTTAGAATTTAAAAATTAAATAAAAACATGATACATAATTAAATCACAAGATTGTTAAGAAAATGATATATTTCGTTAACATAAACACTGTTTGTTCATTTTTTTGGTTCATTTTTAAAGCTAATATAAATACATTGTTTTTATATGTATTTAATAAAATAGAAATATTTTCCTTTAGTTTCTGTTAAGAACAAAGAAAACAGATGCTACTTTTCAAAATAAAGTGTGAGACCACCATGTAGAATTTATAAAAGGAGGCTGTGGAAAACCATTTGTTTTCAACCTCTCATTCACATCAAGAGGGGAAGTAGAAGATTAGAAGTTGGCTAGAGTGGTAGTTGTGCTGGTGTGCATGGAGTCTATTCACCCTCCTCCCAAGGAAGCAGAACGAATGAATTTTTCTCTTCACCTCAACTAATGACAGAGGACAATGAGGAAGTACTCAAGGGTCTTAGTATTTGTCACTTGCAGTGGGTGTACCTTGTGGACAGATGTCAGGATGAGTTTGAGAAATCTGAGGATGAGTAATTTTCTGACATGCTAATCTGCTGAGGGAAGAAGTACTTCTGCATTGATATCTGCCTGTTTCCTCAAGATTGTCCTGACAATGTATTTCCAGTGGAACAGATGTAGGCCTTATGTGTAAGCCTCTCTCATGAGGCCTACATCTGTTCTACTGGTGGGCTTGTATTGATTTTGCCCAGGATTGCCACTTAGAGGGCCAATAAGAATCCAAGAGGGAGAGAAAATTTATGTGGCAATGGAGTACTGAGAATCAGGGAGAAAAAAAGCAAGAGGAAGTGGCCATTATCTATCTGGTGAAGGGAACTGCAGGTGAAAACTCCCATGAGGCAGAGAGGTCATGCAGAGTAGTCTTCAAAGAACCAAAAAAAGTGACCCGTGGTGGAAAAGTTAGTTTTAAATATCTCCCCTTCCAAAGAGCACGTTCCAGCTCTGAACAGTGTTAGTCAAATAAAAAAAGTGTCTGACTTCCTTCCTCCCCTCACTCATGCCCCTGCAGGGGTCAGACACTCTGACTGACAAGGTAAAGAAAGTGGAGCACAGACATCAGTCAGGGAAAGAGAAGAGAGCACGCCTCTCTCCTACTGTCATTGCCCAGCCTACAAGCATGCATAATCTGGGAAAGGAAGAATACCTAGTCGTTGAATGAGGTTAAAATGTTGAATATTACAATGTGCTGAAAATATTAATTACTGTTTGGACGATATTTCATTATCTGAACATGACTAGATAAGCTTGGGGACGTGCCCTAAATCCCATCCAGAAAAAGAACTAAGACTAGGAGGAGAATTTGTCAACAAAATAAATGAAAAAAGGCAGGAAGAGGGAAATAAATATGCTTTGTGATTGTATCCCACAAGACGTGTTTGATCCCCATAGCAGCTATCTCAGGAAGAAAGAGGAAAGACTAGAAGGAAATCTACCCTTATTAGCAGTAGTATTTGGGATAGATAGTAATGGGATTACTAGTGACTTTTCTTTTCTTTCTTTTTAATTTTTATAAAATCAATAATGTGTTTTTATCCTGTCACCAAATGGGTTTTTTAGTGCATAGGCTCCTAGATCATAATGAAACGTGTCTTTCTAGTTAAATGCATACCTAAGTTACTTTCAGAAAGACCGGATATTTTCTCACTGAAGATCTATTGCAGTCCTTCTAGAAAAATGTTAAGAACCATAACAAAACTAAACTTTCTTTATTTCTTTTCATATCTTTCTATGCCAATTAGTCTACATTGTACAATTTTTAATAAGTTAAACCAATATTATAAATAAAAGTAATGTGAATACACACTTTAATAAAGATGAAATGCATTTAAAATTCAACTAATATTTACTTAGTTTTGTTATTTTCCAATTGATTGTGTACCTTAGTAACAGAACCTAAAACCTCTCCTTATTGCTCAGGATAACCAGGAATATTGTTAGGTTCATGTTTTATTAAAAGCTTCCCTTGTTTTCATTGAAAATTTATAAATGTCACTATGATATGACAAGCTTATTACTTAGCTGTCTAAATGAAAAACCAAATAAAACATTAATTTGGATTCTTTCAGATAAAATATTTTGGATAAAAACAGAAGGAATAAAATATATGACTTCAGGGGTGGCTGGTTAGCTCAATTGGTTAGAGCATATAATATGCTAATTACATGTGATGTGCTAATAACATCAAGGTTACTGGGTCGGTCCCACATGGGACACTGTGAACTGCACCCTCTTTAAAAAAAATTTATATGTATGTGTGTGTGTGTATATATATATATATATATACCCTGCTTCCCCAAAAATAAGACCTAGCCAGACAATCACCTCTAATGCATCTCTTGGAGCAAAAATTAATATAAGACCCGGTATTATATTACTATATTATATTACATTATATTAAAGACCCAGTCTTATAGTATAGTAAAATAAGACTGAGTCTTATATTAATTGTTGCTCCAAAGGATGCATTAGAGCTGATTGTCTGGCTAGGTCTTATTTTCGGGGAAAGACGGTACATATGTAATACATACATAAGTCAATAATACATAAGTCAACTATACATAAGTCAATCTTTCTTAATTATCACTAATGATATTTATTATTTTACAATACTATAAATGCATTGTTTTCAGTGCCTGGTAGAAAATTCTTATTTATTCAATATTATTGAATACATATTTATGTTCTCTTAAAAAACATTGTCTGTCTTTCTGTTTGCTATTTTAACTATGCTCATACTGTATCATGGACAAAACCTGCTCTAGTTCAAAGAATGTTCCATTATAAAAATATCTAAAAATAAACAAGTAAATCCTTTGGTGAAAACAAATCATACAATAGTGTCTTTTTTGTGCTAAACAGGGAAAAGTGTTACCTCAAGGAAAGGACTGCATGCAATCAGCTCAACAAATACCTGTGGTCCGAGCCACAGGCAATCAAGTATCACCCATCAACCTTTGAGAACATCAGATTATACACTCCCAACTAGGTGGGGCAGGAAAAAACTGTTATGCATTATGAGATTTACAATAATTTAAAATATCCAAGTACTATCTTAGAGGAAGACAAATTTTTACACTGAGACTGACATGATCATTATAAACAATGCTCTAGTTTGCAGTCTCTAATGAATGTGGCATGGCTTTTTGTTTTCATATTCATTTGGTTGCTTTTTATTTTAATTCTGCATTATATCTTTTTCCTACATTAACGCAGATTTGAAATTTGAAAATACCTATTGAGACTATATTTAAAAACCTTTAAATCTACAGTGTAGCTGGATTAAACAGCAGAGTAGAGTTATCGTTCTCAGAATAATTACTGCTATAGCCCCTTCTGTGTTCAACAACCATTGGGTTTTGAGCAGTGTATTGAAGATGTTAAGACCAGTAAAAAAGTTTCCCTGCTGCTCCTCCCCCTGAGCGTGTATGGATTTATCAGGGCACTTCAGGGCAGTATTCTTTCAAGATTCTCCTGTGTCTAAATAGGTATGCAGTTCTGTAATATAAGATAGTTGGCCAATCCTAAATCAGGTGATACATCCAACAGCTCCCAAGAAATTTACTTATCCAGAAATCCAGAGTGTTACTATGGTCCTCTATAAGTCCCAAACTTATATAATGGCATCCAACTACAGGCAAGTTCCAGGGGTTTAGAGTTCCCCAGAAACCCCTGGGATATAAAACAAAATAAAGTCATATTTTATTACATCTGACTCACTATATTTCCATTAGTTTGAGTGTTTCCCCAAAGACAGTTTTCAATCTCACTTAAGTTAATCTGAATTATACAGTGTCATAAGTTTATTATGTATATTAAATGAAAAGTAGGTATTAAAAAATGCCTAGCTCATGGCTACGGTACAGAAGGGATGTTGAGTAAATACTGTGAATTTAAACAAAATGTACTACATATCTGATCATATATATCAAAAATATATATTGCTCTAACATACCTCCCAATGATGTGTGATTAGGTAAAAAATGTTTAGCCACACATTTCTAACATCATAAAATATCAACAATGTACATAAAATATGATTAATGTTTGCTGTGCACTGAATTGTGTCCTCTTAAGACACATACATTAAAGCCCTAATGCCCAATGTGACTGTATTTGGAGACTGGGCCTAGAAGATGGTAATTAAGGTAAATGAGGTCATAAGGGTGGGGTCCTGATCCAATGGGATTAGTGTCCTTATAAGAAGAGACACCAGAGAGCTCTCTCTCTCTCTCTCTCTCTCTCTCTCCACATTCAGAGGAAAGTTCATGGGAGTACCCAGAGAGAAGGTAGCAGTCTGCAAGCCAGGAACAGAGCTCTCACCAAAAACTAAACCCTGCTGGACCATGATCTAGGATATCCAGCCTCCAGAAATATAAGAAATAAATGTCTGTTGTTTTAGCCACCCAGTCAGTGGTACTTTGTTTGGCAGCTCAGGTCGACTCATATAGTGTTGTAATTCATTATTTGGTTCTTGAGAACTAAATATACTTGTATATGCCTATTTCAAATTTTGCCACATTATAATTTTTCTTCATTGGTTAAGTCATTGTTTAATTCCACTCTGAACATCATTTTATATCATAACTCTATGGTCTCTTTCCTACTTTTTCTTGGGATTTCCCATTTTATGTAATAGCTTTATGGGTAATATAATACCACTGCTTTTTTTATTGACTCAACCCTAGCTCATTTCCCCAAAGCAGCCCTATAGTTTCCACCAACAGTGTCAAATGCTTTCAGAGAAAATTCTTACAAAATCCCTTGGACTCAGCCACAAACGTCTTTGGGCTTCGTAGAAACTTTGTCAAATCAACAGACTATTATCTTGTGTTATCGCCTATGATTTCTCTAGTGCTTAATAGGCACAATGGATCGTACATGATGTTAACTAAATCTAATGAATGAACAAAGCAGTATGCTTCTTCACCCTTGTCTTGCTATCTAGGCACTGATAGGCTCAACCTATCTGACTCTGACCATCACTCACCCATGAAGCTCATCCTGTTAAGGGCTCAAAACTTTGTGGCAACGGTAGCCTCAACAGGAATGAGTTTTCAAAAGCAGCAAAAGTCAAGTTTCCTGCGGTAGCATCTAGTGTTGGTGATACAAGCCCTAGATGGACAACAACATTCTGCAATGCGTTTGCTGCATTCTTCTGAACTACATTAATTCTCTGACCCACCCAAAGATTCTGTGAGCTACTTATAATCCTTTAGTAATCATGTTTCTGCTTGAGCCAAGCAGTGTTGGTTTTGGCTGTTTTCAGTGAATATCCTTGATTGACATTGTGCTTTTACCTAGGTAGATAAGTCACCACTTTCAATAGTTGTCAAATAGGATCAGTGATCCAACAAAGGGTAAAAGCTACAATTTAAAAGAAAACAACTCTCTTGAGAAAACTGTGGTTAAAATGTTCCTCCAATTAAACTGAGTTTTAAAATTTTGAATGTGAAACATTTAAGGAAGGAGCCTATAGAGACATAAAGGCAGGCTATAATAAAAAGATTAATACTGGGATATCTTCTTTATTTTTACCAAATGCCTTTATTCTTTTAATTATGAAACATTAAAATATGAATAATTTTATTTTATAGTCACATTTTTATTCATTGTAAAACTCCTGCTTATGTTGTATAACACATGCTTTGTCTTAGATTTGACCCTGAATATAGCTCAGAGTACTATTAGGTTGGAGCAAAAGTAATTGCGGTTTTTGCAATTATTTTTAACCTTTGAAACCACAATTACTTTTGCACCAGCCTAATACATATATATATATATATATATATATATATATATATATATATATACTCACACACACACACACACACATATATATATATACACACACACAAAATACCAATATACATGAAGTTTTATAATATAAATTAATAGAAGTCAAATTATTGGTCTTTACATCTTTAGTCATTTACAAATGAGCTTGAGTCAAATGACAGAAGCTACAAGAACTTGACAGGCATTATCTCATTAAGGTTCTCACTAATCTTAATATAATATTACCACCCTCATTTTAACATTGGTGCAACTGAAGGAAAGAAAAATTAAACATTAGCCCAAAGTCACACACACATACCCATACTGCCAAAAATAATGTCTACTGCTCTTAAATCCAAGCTTATAAAGAAAAATAAATAAAAATAATGAATATTTTTTTCAACATCAGTTAGTACGAGTGTACATAATGGTAAGAATGAAAATTAACTGCTCTGAAAAGTTGAATTTTATTCTGCTAAAGTTTCAACTCGCTAACTGAATTATAAGACTACTCAGAACATATCTATCCTGCAGTTAATTTTAAGCTTCATGCGGGTAACAAACTGTTACTCTTGTTCCATAACCTCTCCTTCCATCCATCTATGGAGAACAGAAATCAACAGATAGTCCAATAACACCCAGAGCTCCTGATGTGGTTCCCTGTCTTCTTGCTTATTATAATAGATAAGATAGCTAGTCCACAAAGCTAAAAGTTTTCTTTAAGCATGTGTAAAAGTGCATGGTACAGTGATTGGTATGCAGTTAGGTTTTTTTTTTCCTTTTTTTCCATAAATTCACAACTACACCCAAGCAGTTAGCTCCTCATTTTATTTTAACATGATCAACTGTAGCTAAAAAGATGAAGCCATCCCACCATACATTATATAAGAAAACAAGACAGGAAAATATTGATTTGTTTTTTAAGACCCTGATGCTTCATTTAATAGATAAAGCAAACACAGAAATTCAGCAGGATATTTCAGGAGGGTCATGTGTGTGCTTCAAAGACTTGGATTTCAGGAACAAAAGTGAAGAATAAGAGAGCCGGCAAAGGGGTGATGGGAGGAGCAGTTTAAGGCTAGCATCTCCTCCGACAGTTTTCATCATGCTTAGAAGTCAAAAGGGAGTTCTAAATAAGGAGGACAGGTAATTCCAACAATTTTGGTTTGAACCTCAAGAAGTAGCAAAGAGAGCTGCCTCGTGTCTTGCGTTAGACAGGAGTCCCTCAGTGTCTACTAAATGTGACAGATGAGTAAACCCCTCAGAGGAGAGGGAAGCAGAAACAAAATATCAAGAACAAAACCCCAGGCCTCAGGGTTTGATGATTATGGGCAGTAGTGTGGTGGCAGGGAGTGTGGAGAAGAGAGGGACGTGACAGTAATTTACATACTCAACAAATTTCATAAGCAGACATCAACATTAGTCATCATGCCATTAACACGATATTTTTGCAGTAAATAAAGCTCATGGGTTTTTTGCTTCCTCTTGGTAAAATTCTACAACATTTACACTACAACAAAACAAAAATAGGTGTGAATTAATCTTTCACAATTTCACATTGCCAACTTTTGGAATATTAGTATTTATTTTCTCCTTTGGAAATGGTCAATATGGGGGAATGGATTGGAGAGAGACTGAAAGAACAAAATTGTGATAAGCAGATGACCCCAGGACTTTAAGAAATTGCAGTGAATGTGATACTCTTCAAGAGATAAAGGAAAGTCATGTCAACTCAAGTACTTTAAAGACTCTTACCATACAGCTGTCTATCTCCTGCAGCAGTTACATTATCTAACCATCTCAATAGCCCCTGGGTTCCAATGAATATAAACAGAAGGATCTCATTTATCACTACCTAATCCTAAGGATAATTCATAAACAGTATTGTACACTCTTCTCAGACTCATCTTCTTGGACAAAGGACTTCTCCCCTTGAGACTATTAAATTTAGTGATTACTCACACATCATTTATGACTCTCCATAATCAATCATACTAAGAATGGAGAAGTCACTCATCACTAAATTCTTTATGTTTCTGTTCATGATTGCACAAGGAAGCTTTATGCCTGTTCTAACACTTAGCAAATCACCATCAATGACTTGTTTTTGGAAGCCCTGCAGCTATATTGATATAGCAGAATCTCGCAACCTTTGCCCATAGAATCAAATCTTAGTAATTAGAAAGGGGTTTAAGCATACTAGCCACTTAAACCTACAGAAATACATCTTGATGCAAGGTCAGTTTTCTATTTTCTATCACATTTTTAATTCACCTTTTTTTTAACCATGTAGATGCCTATATTTCTCCATGAAAACAATATGAATACAGTCAGCTCACCTCAAATGTTCTTCAATTTACTCCCATTAAATATGGGAAATGTGTGGGCTCTTCATGTGCAGTGATAAATGTACTTGAAAGTATGTTAGATCTAATACTGAATAGGTACTGCAGAGCTACATAGAAAAAGAGAGCATATCTTTGGAGTCTTATAAACATTGCTTGAATCTTTGCCCCTATGATTTTGCAAAAGATCTTCACCTCTATGAACCTTGGTTTCTTTAACGGAGAGGATAACATCCAATTTTCTGAGCAGTGAGAATGCTGTGATACAATGTATATGAAGTACATAGCCCATAATTTTTGTTTTAAAGTTTAATGCCATTTTAATTAATAATGTATATTTCAGATTCATTGTTTCCTTATGTGATATTCTAAAAGATCAATTTTCTCAGAGCAAACAGTCTCATTAAAAGGATAGGAGATGTCTACGGCCATACAACCCTGAACGCACCTGATCTCGTCTAAAAGGATAGGAGTCATATAATAATGCAAATTATTTATATATGTATATATAAATACAATTTTATATACATAAAACTATAAGGAAAGGAAGTGTGGAGAAGAAAGGGACATGACAGCAGTACATGTATGGACAGTATGTACATGTAGTATATGTAGACATTATATACTGGGGATGCCAAAAGAATGTATACACATTTTAAGACATGGTCAACGTTGCTCAAGCAGTAGTTTGCAGTAATCTGAAGTCTCTGAACACTGATGGTAACCACTCTGAGCACCTCTTGTAATTGCAGAAGTCAAACATGACTTGTATTTATCTTTTGTTATCAGTATATATTGTTTTACAATTTTAATAGTTTTTGCCTTTCTTAAAATATGTACACATTTTTTGGCACCCTCTGTGTGTGTGTGTGTGTGTGTGTGTGTGTATGATGTATATGCATACATATGCATATAAATGTATATAATATGTATATATAAATGCATACAAAGTATATACATATGTAAATAAGTATATATGTATAAAATATGTATATATATAAAGATCTATGTATATGAATATAAAAATATACATATGTAGGTATAAAATGCATATTATATGTATATATAAATGTACATAAATATAAATTATATTTTGTATTTAAATATAAATTTTATATATATGCCGAATCTGGTTTAAATATTAGTAAACTCAGGTCTACAAAACTAGCCAGAGCAATGAGGCAAGGAAAAGGTATAAAAAAACTTCCAGATTGGAAAGGAAGGAATAAAACTATTTCTATGAACAGATGACATGATCTCTATATAGAAAATCCTAAGGCATCCACTAAAATAATACTACTAGAACTAATAAGTGATTCGGCAATGTTGCAGGATATATCAAGACACAGAAACAATACAAAAATCTGAAACTAAATTAAGAAATATATTTACAAAAACATCAAGTGTAATAAAGTACTTGGATTAAGTTTAACAAAATAAGTGCAAGACTTGTACACTTAAAACTGCAAACATGATTGAAAGAAATTAGAAAAAGAAAGAATATCTAAAGACATGGAAAGAAATCTCACATTAGTGGATAAGAAAACTTAATATTGTTAATATGGCAATATATCCCAAATTTATCTAGAGATTGAACACAGTACTTATCAAAATTTCAGCTTTTTTGCAGAAACTGACAAACTAATCCTAAAATTTATATGAAAATGTAAGCAACCGATAATAGCCAAAACAATCTTTAACAAAAATAACCAAGTCAAAAAACTCACACATATCCTAGGTCTAATCTTACTACAATGTCAGAGAAAATAAGACAGACAGAGACCATAAAGATAGACATGTCAATATAACAGAATTGAGAGTTCAGAAATAAATCCTTACATTTATGGTAAATTGACATTTTAAAAGGGTGTCAAGACAATTCAATGGGGAAAAGAACAGTCTTTTCAACAAATAATGCTGGAATCATTGGATATCTACGTGCAAAAGAACAAAGTTGAACCCCCTATTTACACATACAGAAAAATTGACTCAGAAACGTATCATATATCTAAATGCACAAGCTTAAACTATACACTCTTAGAATAAAACACGGGATCCAACAGTGGTGACCTTGGGTTAGAGAAAACCTTCTTAGATATGAAACCAAAATCACAAGTGATAAAGGAAAAATTAATAAATAAATTGAACTTCATCAAAAATAAAAATTTTGTGTTCCTAAGGATACTACCAAGAGAGTGAAAAAACAGCCTAGGGAATAGGAGAAGATATCAAATTATTTATCTATAAAGGACTTGTGTCCACAATATGTTAAGAAAAACAAAAACAACTCATTTAAAAAATGAACAAAATATTTAAATAAATATTCCTCTAAACAAGATATACAAGTGGCCAATAAAATATAAAAATATGTTTAACATCATGAGCCTTTAGGGAAATGCAAATCAAAACCACATGAAATATCAGTTGACACTCATGATGTCTATAATCAAAAAGACAGATAATAGCAAGTGTTGCCAAGATGTGGAGAAATTGAAACCCTCATGCACTGCTAGTGTGTACCTGAAATTATGCAGTCGCTTTAGAAAGACTGACTATCCCTTAAAATATTAAATGTGAAGATACTGTATTACCCAGCAATTTCACTCCTAGGAAAATAAAAATATACATTCACACAAAAAACCTTAAATATTAATATTCATAACAGTGTTATTCATAATGGTCCCAAAGTGGAAATAACCTAAATGCCTACTAAAATGCGATATTTTCATACATGGAATATTATTCTGCAAAAGAAAGGGAATGAAGTACTGACACATGCTATGATATGGATGAATGAACCTTGAAAATATTACGCTAAGTAAAAGAAGACAATCTCAAAAAGAACACATATTGGATGATTCCATTTAAATAAAATGTCTAGAATAGGTAAATCTATAATGTTAGTAAGCAAACTAGCAGTAGCTTAGGGCTAGGATCATGGATGGGGTTTGGAGGAAATGGGGAGTGACTGCTAATAGGTTTACTTGGGCGGTGATGAAAGTTGGGCGGTTCTATAATTGATCAAGGTGTTGGTTGCAAAATTCTAAAAATATGCCAAAATCCACTAACCTATACACTCTGAATGGATAAATTGTATGGTATGTGAAATAGGGATATTAAAAGGAAAAACCCACATGCTACTTCCACTGCGAAATCAATGAGAGATCATCCCTGAATAACAAAACACAAAGGCAGGGCCAAGGCGTCACTGCTGAAAGGTCTGCAGACAGCAGCAACAATTCGAACAATTCGGTAGGACACAGATGGAAGGCAAAGGGACTTCCAGTGGCCCAGAGAGTCAGAGACACCATGAAGTGAACTGTTAACAAGTACTCATTCCCAATAGAGACATCTCCGATCGTCAGGCAAAATTCAGCAGGACAATTGAGAACATCAGCTGAGTCTGGAAGAGACTGTGTGGAGTCTATTTTACAGGTGAATAAAGGAGATATTGAAATATGTGGTCAGCAAATAGCACTCTGTGGCCTGTAAACTCTAGAAACCAACACTATAACTGGTTTTCAGGACTCAGTCCATCCTGAAAATAAACCACTGGAAGAGAAACTTAATTGAGAAGGAAGGAGACACTGGGGCAAAGGAACAAAAAGTTCGAGATAAAAGTGGGGAGAGGAGTAGATGACACAGATCTCAGAGGACACAGTCTATGCTGTTGAACACCCAATGTTAACATCAGAGGAGGGAACCCTAGAGACATAAAGCTGGAAAACATCCCTCCCCTACTCTGAGAACTGAAAAGCCAATAACAGGTGTGCTGGTCACTTACCTATAAACCTTCAGTTTCAAATCAATCCTTCTATCCTCTGTTCTATGATACTCCATACTATTTGCCAGCTGACATCCCATTAGGTTCTGCCAATAGTAGGACTTACTAAAGTAGGACTTGAAGGCAGAGGAAGGGAGAATTAATTCATTATTTTCCTATTTTCATACTGTTCCTGATAGTAATGCCCCAGCCAGGACATTTCAGCACAGCAGCAGCAGTTGGTCCCACCCTCCAACTGCCACGAGCATTCCCAGAACTCTTCTATTATTCCCTGCCCACCATTATCCTTGGCAGCTGGGCAGGATAATTCCGAGATACAGCTCTGTGACACCTTCCCTTAATCTTCTACTTATTAATAACCCCAACTTCTTCCCCATGTTACATCAGGTTTAAACGTGGTAGCTTTGCCGACAGTTATCACCATGTTACCTAAGTGTTCCCTGTTGACTCATTCAGACTTTCAACACCGGTTTAATCAACTCATGTATTAAATTCCCTCTGTTGAAATACCTAGCTTGGTTGCTTTATTCCTCTATAGATCCTAACTGAGAAGATTCTTGGGTTGGTTGGCAATGTTTTTGAATGCAGGCTAGATGTCATGCCAATGTGAAATAGAACCCTAGCAACCCACAGCATTCAGAAGCATCATGGTCAATTAAATTATAAGCAGCTGTTTGTGACAAAGTGCCTGTTAAGTACCTTGACAGATGACATGGTTGTTGCACTTCCCAATTGTAAAGTGGTGGTAATGATAACTTCAAGAGCTGTGAGGATGGAGGGCTATTGCTCATTGCATTGGAGAGTTTTACAAAGAGAAGATGGCAAGATTGGGCCTCTAAACTCTCCATTTAAGTCACAAAGAACCAGAGCTTAAATGGCAGACTTAATGGAATCACTCATTCCTTATAGCCATAGCGATAGAGACAAGCCTGCTAAAAGTAAGACCCAACATTTAATTGTTCAATTTGAAGAAGTACAACACAAGTTGAAGTCACAGATTCATCAACTGGAACAGCACTGATTAGGAAAGATTGAGACCCTGAGATTTGGAATGGGAACACATGGGAAACTTGAATAACGCTGATCATCCTGAACCCCCTAGATTTTCTAAGTCTTCTTTGCCAGCAAAAGCTTCCCCTCTCCATGTCTGAGAAAACTAGCTGTTCCTTGTTTGAACACCATATAATAAACTTACTGAGGTAGTGACATGGTAAGGAAGTGCTGTGTACCTCAAGACCCACCCAGACCACCCATTATTGTCTCTAATCTATATTTAGTGTCATATCTCAGCCGGCGTGAGAGAAATAAGAGTGAAGCCTAACCAAAAAAAAGATGGTTTATACTTCAAAATAATTGCAATGTTTTGTTCATTTACATCACCAGAAACTTTGGGAAAGATATGTGGTAATGAATTATGAGTGTTAAGCCATAGAAACAGAATATAACTTTTGATTATGCCCAAAGATTGATACGGATATACCTATCACACACTCTGGATTTAATGTGGTGGCTCCAGCAGCTCTAGCAGTTTGCTTTAAACTAAAACATTGACTTCAGAGTAACCTGAATCAATAAAGTTGATTTTGTTCAGTATGATATAGAGGAAGAAATCTCATGCTTAAGAAGACACTGATTTGAAAGTAGACTTATGTGCAATTGCACACTTAACAGTCAATTCTTTGAGAGGGCCCAAAGGATGCAACACTTAATAAACTATAGAGGACTACATTAGACATGGTGGCTGGTTGCCCCACATGAGTGATTCCAAAGAAGAAGGCTAAAGCTACAATGTCTTTTATGACCTAGCCTTAGAAATGACACATCATCGCTTCCAAAGTATATCATTGGTCATAATGATTAACCTGATTTGATGCGAGAGGAAACTGTGCAAGGGCATGAATACCAGGAGGCAAAGATCTTTGGGGACCACTTTGGAGACTGGCTACTACAATTTGTTTGTGAATTTGACTTTAAAATAATGAGATTATTCTAAATAATTATTATGGGAAATTAAAATGACATAGAAATATCTTGAAATATGAAGCTAAATTTTATTTACATATTTTAATTATTTATTAGATTGTTAGCATAACCACAAAGAGAAACGATTTCAAGTGAGTAAACACAAAATTTAGCTATATATTTCTAGTTAGGTATATCCTAAACACAAAAAGAACAGAAAAAAAATAATTTCAAAGTTTTTTGTGTGACCATGTCGTTGGTGATAACGCTGACAATATTTTTCTTGTTGTGTTTTTCTGGTAGTACTGATAGTGTTATATGTGTATTATAGAATAGAGTGAAAGAGTAATTATATTGGAGCCTTTAGGGACACGAATTTTCAGGACTGGTTGACAGGAGGTACACATACAAGATCAATGAGGTTATGTATACAATTCTAATTCAGTTGGTACTAAATCTGAATTCAAAGAGTGTAAATGAACTCACTTAGTGTTGTATATATATTTGTTAGTTCTTCCACTAAAAATGCCCAGAAACTATGATAAGCCTAGTTTCATGAAGCCAGTAGTACTCAAATTGTAGTCTCAAAACATAATTTCCCATACAGAGGAATCAGGAGTTCCTTGAAGAAGTGTCTGATTCCAGTTCTGGGGAAGAAAATGTACAAGATAAGTCTGGAACATTTTGCCACCCAGAAAGAAAAGGAAATCATTAAAGACAACTGGGGTTTAATTAAAAGGACTCAGTAGCCAACTTGAAACATCTCCCATTGGCCAGTAAATTAAAATACATCAAATATGATTAAATCCATGGGTCGTTAAAGTTCTTTTAAAATAATTTTAAAAACAGAAAAAGGGAAAGAGAAGAAATAGAAAAGAACAGTCATTGTTCACCTTTGAAAGATGCAAGGTTACCTATTCATTATTTTGAAAACTGATTAATACAAAAAGAACTAAACATTTATCTACATTTTCCTATACCAACTGTATCCCAGGGTAACCAAATATGTCTTGAGAAGTTTCTCCTTATAATTGTGTCCTAGCTAACAAGTAAAGGAAATATAAAACATCATCATCATTTTATAATCCTTAATGAATTAATGGAGTTAGATAATGATAATAGTTTTGGAAAGAGAAGTATCAGTGTTTCCTGATAAAAATAAACAAAACAACCTCTGAAGTAGTTTTCCTGAAAATCTAACCTATATGACAAGGCCCATAGCTCTAACTTCTGCGTTTCAGGAAATGCAAGAATCAGAAAAATACGAGTGCATTATATGAGTCCACAACAAAATTCAAACTTTCATTAAGTCAAACAAATGACTCTGTTTCTTCAAAATATAAATTGCAAGTGAAAAAACAGAGAAGAAAAGATGTAATATTTTAAAAGTGAGAGCTTAAAGATATATCTTCTAATTACAATACGTGAAATTTATTTGGCTCTTCATTTGATCACTTTTATGAGACAATGCAATATTTGAACATGGAATTCCCTAGTATTAAGAAGTAATTATTATTTTTAGTGTGGTAATGATATTAATTATAAAAACAACTTTATCTGTTAGATATATGTACTGAATAATTACAGATAAAATAATATAGATAAAATTATAGATTTGCTTCAAATAAATTCTAGGAAGATGAGTGTGGATACAAATGAAAGAAAATTGGCATTGAGTTGATTATTGTTGAGTTTGGGTTAAGAGGCATATGGCATTAAATTATATTCTTGTATTTACTTTTATATTTGGAGTTTTTCCATAATAAAAAAAAATAATTAAAATATAAATCTAATGAGAAAAGATCCAAGATGGTGGGGTAGATAAACACTGTACCTGCCCTCTTCCGTGAACACATTTAAACTACAGCTACATAAATTATAGAACAACCAACCTGGAGAACCATCTGAAATCTAGGTGAACAAAAGTCCTATAACTAAAAATATAAAGAAGAAGCCACCCCAAGACTGGTAGGAGGGGCAGAGACACGGGGCAGGCCCCACACCTGCACATGGTAGTTGACAATCAGAAGGGATATCTCGGCTGCCTTGGTTCCCCCTAGAGGAGCGAGGGACCTCAGCGCCCCCCACAGTAGGCTCTCCATCCCAGAGTACTGTTGCCAAAAAGAGGAGCCCCCACAACATCTGGCTATAAAAAACAATGGGGATTCTGAAGGTTCAGGAAACCCAGATGTCCTCTTAAACGGCCTGTGCACAGACTCATTAGGTCACGAGCACTCACCTTGGGCTCCAGCAGCCTCAGAGACTTACGGGGGGGCAGACTGTGGTGTGTAGTTTTGGGGGCAGAATTGGAGAATAGTCAGCATTTTCCGGGTGAGAGGTCCATCTTGTGTGCAGCCAGCAGGCAGGTGCCATCTTTCCTCTGTTGAACCCACCCTCTCCAGCCAAATCTAAATATGATAGGTCTGGGGAGCTCTGCTGCTCCACCCTGCTAACTAACTGGGACCCTGCCCCAACCAACTGACATACCACTGGAGGCACTTTCTCCGAGAGCAGCCAGTCCCACCCACATTGCACCCCTTCTTGGAAAGCTATCGGAGTCCCATAGGCCCAAGGTGCATGGCGACTGGCCTTGGTGTGCTCTGAGACTTTTGCTGAGTCTCTCTAGGCTCAACACTGGCACAAAGTCAGAATTTACATTAATCTGGTGACCACAGTTCTTCCCACTCTAGTGACCCTGGGATTTTACCTTACCCAACTCATGGACCAAAAAAGGCACTGTCGGTGGCTGAAACTTGGGGGAGCTGGCAGGGATTGGCAGGCCTCAAGTGTCCTGGCTTTCTGCAATGCTATTGTCATGCGGGAGACCCTGCTCACTGTGCCATGTGTCATGCGGGGCAGCCTGCAGGGTCTCTGGTTCCGCTCCCGACATAAGAACGCAGGACATGGTGAGGCCAAAAAGGAACACCCACGGAGCCATAGATACGGGAGTCATGCCACTATATTCTCACTGGCGGCTGGGTTGGAGAAACAGGAAGCAGGAGCCACACTGTCCACAACTCGCCGTCCTAACTGCAATCCGCACTTGCCAGCCACCATCTTCTTGCTAGCCCCCATTTTTTGCTAGTGTAGTCACAGCAGTTATATTAGTGGCCAATGGCTCACTGGTTACAGCTGACAGCCAACTAGCCACAGCTGATGGCCATTTACTACCTGAGCCAGCACCTTTTAGCATGAGGCCGAGAGCCTGGAAATTGCTCTCTGGGGCTCTGTCCCCACAGCTACCCTAGACCCAGTACTGGTGGCAATCATCCCCAGTTCACAGTGTGGCCTTCTCCATGTGCCTCCAGGTCTAGCACAGACAGTTAACAACTGGGGTTCGCTTTGCAGGTCTTACCAGGTAGACCCTGGCTGGACACAGGTAGTGGCTGACCTAGACCTGCACCAGAGCCACTCCCAAGAGGCCCCAGAACCAACACACTTGGAGGTTGGCTTCAGACTACAGCAGGGCACCACCCAATTAGCCCCACAAGTGGCACACACAAAGGACAGTCTCAACAGGCACCAGAGTCTGCTGCAGCAAATTCCACTCAGTGGGGTAAGCCTCCCACACAGCAGTCCATAAACTATGGATGTGGCCAAAGCCCACAGCCAGTCAGCCTCAGGGTCAATCCTTCCCACCGATGAACCAAAAGCAATCTAGGCTCAACTATAACACAATGGCACACGCAACCCATCAAGGGATACTCTTGTAGAACCCAGCTCAGATGACCAGGGAAATTGTGCCAGGGGTGGACAGGGCTCCTACTACATACGGCATCCCAAATGAAAGAACAGAAGAATAATCCAGAAACAGAATGAAACAAAATGGAGGCAAGCAACCTACCAGATACAAAATTCAAAACAATGGTTATAACAATGCTCAAGGAACTTAGTAAGAACTTCAATAAAGAAATAGCAAGCATAAAAAAAGGACATAGAAACCATAGAAAAGAACCAGTCAGAAGTAAAGAATACAGTAACTGAAATGAAGAATGCACTAGAAGGAATCACCAGCAGACTAGATGAAGCAGAGGACAGATCAGTAATTTGGAACACAAGATAGTATAAAACACCCAATCAGAGCAGCTAAAAGAAAAAAGAAGGTGAAAGACTGAGGCAATGTATTTCACTTATATCTGGAATCTAAGAACAAAATTAACAAACAAAACAGAAACAAACTCATAGATACAGAAAACATTTATGGTTGCCAGATGGGAGGGGGGTAGGGAGTGTGGGTGAAAAAAGGGGAAGGGATTAAGAAGTACAAATTGGTTGTTACAAAGTAGTTATGGGGATGTAGGGTATAGCCTAAGGAATACAGTTAATATTGAAATAACTATGTATGCTGTCAGATGGGTACTAGATTTGTTGGGGTGATAAATGGGAGGGGGTTTGGGGAGGCAGGGTGAAAAAGATGAAGCAATTAAGAAGTACAAGTTGGTAGTTACAAAATAGTCATGAGAATGTCAAATAAAGCATAGGGAATATAGTCAATAATATGGTAATAACTATGTACCGTGTTTCCCCGAAAATAAGACCTAGCAGTACCATCAGCTTTAGTGCGTCATTTGAAGCAAAAATTAATATAAAACCTGGTCTTATTTTAATATAATATAAGATCAGTCAGGTCTTTAACCTAATATAATATAATATAATGTAATATAATAAAATATAATACCAGGTCTTTCATTAACTTTTGCTCCAAAAGATGCATTAGAGCTGGTGATTCGGCTAGGTCTTAGTTTCAGGGAAACATGGCATAGTGCTAAGTGGGCACTAGACTAGACCGGGGGATCACTCCTTAAATTATATAAATGTATAACCCCTATGCTGTACACCTGAAATTAATATAGAATAATATAGATGGTCAACTGTAATTGATATTTAGAAAGGGGGGGGGGAGAACGGGAATAAGTGGTCCAAAAATCCAGGTATAAAACAAATAAGTCATGGGGATGTAACGTACAGCATAGGGAATATAGTCAATAATATTGTGATATCATAGTAAGGTGTCAGATGGTTGCTGGACTTATCATAGTGAACACTTCTTTAGGTATATAAATGTTGAATAACTGTGGTGTACCCCTGAAACTAATATAATATTGTATGTTAGCTATATTTTTAATAAAAATCCTTAAAAAATGAACTAACTAACTAAATAAATAAATATAAATTTACATGTGTTACATTTTTTACAAGGCCATTGAAAGTATAACTTAATATTGATAGCTAGATATTATCATCATATCTTCTATAGACCCACATTACTATTTATTTTCTCTCTGGCAATGCTTATGATTAAAGTATCTACCCTTTGATCTGTTCTTTTTCCTAGCACTTCAGACACCAACAACCTTACAGATTGGCACATGGCTTTATGCCCAGGCTTTAAGACATGAGGCTAGAGCGAACGATTAAAGTAATAACTAAGCACTTTCTATTATTTACCTTCAGCTAGATGTTTAAAGGGCTTTAAATTCAACAATTAACAAAATTATACTTGGCTGTAGATAGTCACTTAATTTTTTTGACTTTGAAAGTCATAAAACACCATGGACTGTAGAGCGACTTGACATAGGTAAGGACGAAGTGACTGGATTAGGGCCTTATTATCCTTGTATCTCCAGTTCTTGCCATTTGCCTGGCACACAGCAAAGAATGAACCAATTTTGATTTACCATTGAAGGAAGAAAGAAAGAGACTGAGGGAAAGAATGATAGAGATGGGAGGGAAGGAGAATTGAAAGACGCTGTACTATTTATCTATTGCTGCCCTAATGCTTTATAAAAAGAACCACAAAACCTCAATGGTATACAACAATAGGCTTTCAATGCCCAAGTGCCTGGGCTGCTTTCTCGTTGGATCTGCTGAATTTTGCGGTGCTTGTTCTCCTGGCATCGGGCTTACCTAGACATAACTCAGATGGGACAACTGAAATTATCAACTTTACTTCATGTCTCTTATCCTCCAGCTGGCTTTGACCAGGCATGGTGATGGCAGCGATGCAAGAGAGAGGGCCTGTTTGTTCAAGCACGTTTTCAGCTTGGTTTTGTTTGTTACATCCTACTGACCCAAAGAAGCTACGTGGCCAATCTTGGAATACTGCAAAGTCAGATAACAAAGACCATGGATGCATGAAGCAGGAAAGAATTGAGGCCATTTATTACTATCTATCACAAAAGAAATAAGGATATTAAATACATAACAGGACAAATTGGAACTCTGAATATTGCTTGTTTTCTTCATCTTTTTCCAATCCCTAAACAAAGATGATTGGAATTGTGGCACCAATTAACTTATACTTTGATGTATAGTAGAAGCTGTTTTATAATTCTTTTATTAATTCAACAATATTTATTGAGCTTAATCTCTTTGCAAACATCTGTATGAATCATTGTTCTTTTAGTACATGCTAACTACTCGATAAATATTGATTAAACTATCAGACTGTGCTCACAAATTCCTTGTCTGCCTTGGCACCATTCCTTATTTTGCACCAATATCCTATATACAAGAGTTTTTTTATGTGAAGCAAGGGTTATCCTGCTTCTCCACTCTTGATGCTCCCTTGAACGTCGAGGAACCACTATTATCTAGTATTCTTGCCCGCTCTATCCATATTCTGACCCCATCTCAGGTGGAGTGATTTTTCTAACTAGTAAGTATGGGGGGAAAAACTGGGCACTTTTAATGCCATCCCTCTGCTTTGCTTTCTCATAGGAGAACAGACCCTGCGCCTCTCGGAAGACTCTTTCTCATTATGGCAAGTATCCCACCTAATTTGAGGTTGAATATTAAGCAGCCCACTTGCCTTCAGATACAAGCAAAGTCCTCCAAGATTCACTATATCAATAAAAGAGATATTTTGGTTTCTATCTGTTTGATTCTTATTCAGAACTTGTGTGTGGAAAATGGGTGCTATTTCTGGCTCTCTGCCTCCAAAACACCTATAACAATTCCTATTTCATTATTCTCTCGTGATATATTCTATTTGTGATTAGAGGGTTGGTAGTCATGTGGATTCGACGTAATCCAAAGGAAAATACGTTACCAAGAGCACATAATCTGTGGCCTCATCAAAAGTTTTTCCAGAATGCCAATGCATATACAATAGCAAACATTTAATAGATAGTGAAAAATATAATTAATTATCTGATCTATACAATGCTCAATATCTAGAGCTAGAAAATATTAAACTGACTACATTTCTTGTGTTTCTTACCATGTCCAATTTTGTCTGTAGAGTTTAATTCAAAGTCACTTTCAGGCTGAAAATTTAATAACCTCCATTTCTGATAACATATTTCTTTTTATTTCCCAAGTGTTCTACTAACTTTAGTGTTATATAATGTATTTTCACAAGTATTTTCCCAAACCATTTATATAATATCAAAAAATCAAAGATGGCTAGCTAATCTTGCAAATAAAGATGTTGCCTATAAAAATGTAAAGTGACATCAGCCCTGCTCTTTGTTTGAAGATAAAGAATAGTTAACTTCTGTGATTCAACATGATTTACACTTGTTTGCTAACAACATATATTAAAGCTTATTTTTAATCATCAAAAAGGTATTTCCCAGTGGGTAATATAAGGGTTTGTCTAAGAGCAGTGAAGTTATAATTGGGCTCAAAGATTACTTATTTGGCTCCACATAGTAATGTGTACTAATAAAGTGAATTAAGCATTGAGTTGTACTGTACTTTTTCATGACCTACTGCACTTTCCAATGGCAAGCAAGACATAAGAAAGATAAGATCTATTATGTTATGCTTCACAAACTATCTCCATAGAAATACAGAGCTCATTTTCTCTCCTGGTCAAAAAGTGTTTGGATAGGGTTCAGTACTGATTTAAAATTTAAGTAAAATTTTACCCGTAAATGGAAGGATTTTGTTAGTCATGCGTGTATTGTCTTTTTTTCTGATATGACCTCTGTTTTCAACTGAATGTGACTTGTTCTTTCAAAAGCTGATGTATTCTGTGAGTGGGAAAATATAAAATAGCTTTGAAAGACAACTATTTTCCTTAAGTGCTTATTTCAATATTATTTGATGCAAAAGCTAAGATGCATCAAAAACAATTTTCCTGGTTTTATTTGTATCAGGTTTCCATTTTGGAAATGTACTAAGTATAGGCATTTAATGGAAGGATTGTGGCTTTTCATGCAGTTCTAATGGCTCTTAATTTAAACATACTGAAAGATGTGAATGTGAGATAAAAAGTAACATTGTTTGCCTACATTATACTATATAGTAGGTTTCTATAGTTGTACTACATGGCTGAGTAGCGAAACAAATATATACAGTAGTTATATTACATTCTTTTCATATTACTTTTATAGTATGAAATGATTGTCTTTGATTCACCCAATTTCAGCATAAAAGGAAGCACAGCTTACTTTATCTAAAAATGGTTCTAAATGCCAACTCCAACCCAACATGTAAATGCTGTTACCTAGAGATGCAAACTTCTTGTAGCACAAGGAAATAGACTTGTTCATTTCATAAAATAACACTCTTTCATGCTGCCTGGGGAGCCATGAGGTTAACAAAAAATAACTATGGATTTAACGTTTATCATTTATTTTTGTTCATAGAAAACTATATTTACAGAGCAAAGATTTACCATTTTAATCAGTGTTGTTCTTAGGTATTTTTTTGTTGTTGTTGATGTTTTCAATTCACAGTTGCTATTATGCTCAGATTATTTTATAGCTCAGATAATGAAAAAGATAAGCATAAATTTAAAACGCTTAACGTTTATCATTTAAAAATTCTGTAAGTGTTTATGTACAGTGGATAAAACTGTAAAACAAAAATCACTTCTTAAAAAATAATTTATTGTTCTTTTATTTAATTATTGAACAAATATTAAGTGCCAACTCATTATATGCTGGCTACTGCCTTAAATCTACAAGAAACAAAAAAATGTGTATGAGCACGTTTAACCTTTTTTGTACTTATTTTAGGATACAGGTTATAATCTTAATTATCATCTCAATTTTATAGATGTGCACACTGATGTTTAGCAATGTTATGTAATTTTCCCAGGCTACACACTAGAAAGTGGCAGAAAATGAATCTGGACTCATATTTTTGGCACTATATCAAAGACACTTCTTTTTTTACTGTATGCTTTGTTCGTCTCCTCCACTTGACTCTAATCTCCTTCAGTTTTGAGATTGTGTTTACACATTTTTCTCCTCTTGCAAATGTCTAATGGTGGCACATTATCTAACACTCATTAAATGCAATACTCACCATAAATGCTTGAACAGTCTCAGTTAAAAAGTCATTTTATCAGTGGACTACTAAAAATCATACCTCCACACCACCCCACTTCGCTTTTGCCTAAACTTCAACCCTGCTTGTTTTTCTCACTCTACTTATAACTATCCATCATATGTATATTTTACAGGTTTATTATTGTCTTTCTTATTTTACTAGATTCTAAGCTCTATGAAATAAAGTGGTTTTGTCTGTTTTGTTCACTTTTGTACCTGTTGAAGCAAAATAGTGTTTGGAACATATTAGACATTCAATAAATATCTGTTGAATGAATGATCTATTTTGAGAGTGTGAAACAGACATCACTGAAAAACCAGCTTGGAAACCAATGCAAAAGTCCAGATGCTTGGCTTTACAAATAAAGTGGTGGCACTGAAAGAAGGAGAGTAAATAATGAATCTAAGAAATATTTCATTAGATAAGGAAGCTCAGTCTTGCTTACCAAGTAAATATTAGACACCTCTCTTTTAAATGTGCCAAGACTTATGTAACTTCAAGTGCCTTTATGGAATCTGAGAGTTGAGAAAGCTTTGATTGCAAAGTATCTCATTTATCCCCTCAAAGTACAAAGGAAGAGACTGAGAGTCTGGTTGATTAAGTAACATATGCAAGGTACCAATCCCAGAACTCTCCCTATGTGAGATGGTTCTCTGGTAGACAGCAGCGAATAGATTTATAATATATCACTGTAATTTTATTAGAAGATAAAATTCAATGGGAAGCTTTGGTTAGTTTTGGTGTATATCAAAATCAGTTGTGAAATAATGACTCTTCCTAATGAAGTCTTATATGATACTATCCATTTAACAACTCCTCTCTAATCAAAATATCAAACTGTTGAATGTAGAACTACAGAATAGTAAAGTCTAACCTTGAACAACATTCTTATTGGCAATGAAAAAATAAAATGATAAGCTATAAAATGCAGGGGAATTCCATATCAAGAGTTTGATGAGATTATGTTTTTGTACTTGCAATATGTTTATTATATGTTAAAAATTGATCTCTAGAGTCAACTGAGTATATAATAGCTTTTTAAATATTTAAAATGTTACCAGAAAAGTCTCATTTTAGCAAGACTGTAAATGAAATAAAAAGATCATTTAAGAGTACAGAGTTACAACACTCACCACTCATGACTTACACATTTTTCCACACTCCTCACACTGCACCTATAAAGTGGTGACACCCCATGATCGTTTCCCATAAAGAAAAAGACACCAAATTTGACTGACTTCCATGCATTGGGAGGGTTAGAGAATCAACAATTATTCCAGAGTCGGGGGAGTCACTCTCTCCTGAGGCCTTTCAAAATTAGCATAGGTGCTTTTTCCTGCTGCTGTTAAATGAAGAGCTCACATTGTCATGTAAGTGTTCATGTTTGCATAGCTCACCCTAGTTAAGCATGCAGCATCACATGAATCTGAAGCTTACTGGTGGTCTGACCACACGTGATAAGTAGAACCCCGTTGGGCTTCTGCTCTATCTATACCGCTGGCAGGACCATAGCCCCATAAACAGCTGCAGTGACCTATCTCCTGATCTGGCCTGAGCTCCCAACCTGGTTTTTACCTAGTTCACACTCATTCCACAGTCACTCTTCAAGCCTGCAATGTTTTCTCCCCGATCCTCTTTCTTGGTTGATCACCCTGGTTCCTATTTCACTAACAGAATAGGAGCAATATGAAGAATTTCCACCCGCTCTTACCACCACATTTCATGTCTAGCTATATTTCTCCTTTTCCTTGGATGCACTCTTCATGATCCTATAAAAGGCCAATCCGTCCCATCTTTGAGTATCGTGCATTCGGAGGCACTATTCCAGCCATCGTCCCTTTTCTTTTCTGCATTTTAAATAATTCCTTCACAGCTCATTCCCATCAGCATCCATATATACTAAAATACCTCCCTTTAAAAACGTTTCCCTTGAAGGTATATGCCTTCTAGTTGCTAGCCAATTTATTTTAGTTTCCATTACCATAAAAAATTCCTTTAAAGAGAAATTTATTCAAGAGAGTAATTGGCTTCACACTATCTTCTCTCATTTTTTGATAAACCCACTCCACCTTACCCCTCTCTCCACCAAAGATTACTGATGGCCACAACATTGTCAAATCCAATGTTCATTTCATTCCAGATTAGCAGAATTTGACAGAATCGGTCATACCTTTCTTGACATATTCTCTTCACTCTGTTTCTGGCATCCATCTCTCCTATTCTCCCACCACGACTGGCTGCTTCTTCTCAGTCTCTCTTCCTGTTCCTCCATGTCCTCTACTACTGCAACCCAGCGCTCAGTTCTCAGACATCTACTCTTCTTCTAAGCAAACTGACAACCTGGGAGAACCTCATTCCATTTCATGCCTTTAACAAAATATAAAATGACAACCCCAAATATACATCACAGCCCAGACCTCTCTCTGACTTACACAATTACCTGTGTCTTCCACATCCCCACTTAGATGTCTAACAGGTATCTCAAAATTAACAAATCCCAAACCACGTCCCAAACAAAACACCCAATTTGCCCCACCAAACCTGCTTCTTCCACATTTTTCTCCATCGAATCAAATGTCAATTTCATTATTCTATTTATTCTGGACAAAATCTTTGCAGTCATCTTTGACTCTTTCTTTCTCTCAGACCTCACATCCAATCCATCAAAACATAAGCAACTGAGGAATGTTCTAGCCAACTTGCCATTAGTAGCAGACAAGTTAATAGAAATTATACGTGCAAACTACAGTTAAATTATATGGAATGTTATTTCAAGTGGCCCAACAAGAGGCATTGGATGGAGATTTAACCAGGTGAAGTATGGTTATGGTATAAGATAGATCTTACATCAGGAAAATAAAGAAGATGTGAGAATCGGTATTAAAGACCTGAATGTTATTCCTAACATTTTGAAAAGAATGGTACACACAGATTTGCCTCCTGGGAAGAGCCCACATGAAGTAGTTCACCAGGTATGTATGTAGCTGCCATTTATTTAATGTTCCTATTTTACTGAAGACTTAGCACATGCTAGCTACTTTTCTAGGTACTGCAGGTGCAGGTATAGCAGTAAACAGAGTAGACAAGGTCCCTAGAATCATGGAGCTTCCTTTCAAGTCAGGAAACAGAGATGGTAAACAAGACCAATAAGTAATCAAGATCATGTCAAATAATGACTAGTTCATAGTATTAAGAAATCAAGCATGGAGGTGGTTGATTAGGACAACAAGTCAAACTGAAGGTAACAGTCAAGCCTGTATTCACTTACTGTAACAATTCAAGCAACAGGCAAAAAGTACCAGCTCGCCAACGTTTTATTTTCCCCCTGCAGAGGGGACAAGATGAGGATCAGATGGATGAAGCACAGATAGGGGAATCGTTCACTGAAGAAGAGTCCATACAAAAGGCCCCTTTCTCTTGACAGATCCAGGGCGGGGAGGAGGGACAGGAGGAAGGACTAAGAGGAGAAAGGTGCTAAAGTCAAAGGATGTGTGCCTCAACTAAGGTCTTAAGCAGTCCCCGAACGGAGGAGCTTGGGCTGCGAATGCAGAATATTTATATGAGAGTATGAGAGTGGCTGACCTGGTCACGGGAAGCAGGAGCTGCATCCTGAGTGCAGAGCCCTCTGGAAAACCACACTGCACTAGCTGTGGTGTACAGAGGGCAGTTCCCCCCATGAGGCCTGTCCAAGAAAGCCTTGTAGTTGCCTATGGTTGGGCCTGAAAGATCACACAAAAGATCTGGGCCAGGAGTGACTCTTCACTTAGAAGGAAGCTGTTTACATATAAATATAACTGGGAAGGCCTCACCAAGTAGGTAGACTGTGTAGATGGCACCCAAATCACAAGAAAGAAGCCATCATAGGACAAGCTGTGAGACTAGCATTCCAGGAAAGAAAAGATCAGTACCAAGTGATGCAGCAAGGAGCTTGAAAGATTCAAGGAAAAGAGGGAAGGTCAGTGTGTCTGGAGCATTGCGAGCCAGGAGAAGCCATTATGAGATGAGACATCTCATCTCTTGAGTTCCTGCCATCTTCTTCCAGGCATTTTTCTGGGAGCTGAAAGAAAATAGTCTTTGCTAACAACACCACAAACACTTTCAGAGTCAGGTACAGTTGTTGCAATTAAAAAGAGAAGGCAATAAAGCACAGTTACTGACCTTCACTCTATCAGAGACTGTGCCAAAAGCATTAGAATATCAAGTCCTCAAAGCAACCTTGTGAACAGGGTTTAAAATATGTATTTTTATCTATAATGCAAATAAGTCTCAGAGAGGTTAAGAAAAATTGTCAAATATAACCATTTACTAACTGAAACTACAGCCCACGTCCTTGCTTCTAGACCACAAGTGACTGGAAGTTTGGAGAATGGTCATTACGAACTAGGGCTCAAGGCCAGGGAAGGCCCAAGAACGAGGATGACTCCTTTCCTAGGACTTTTTATGTCCCTTTGTCTAAGGAGTGCGTTAGTTGAGTCTTAGATGACACTGACCGTGGAGCTGTTGTCTAAGTGGGTGATGCTGCATGTGCTAGAAGCTGCCTAGACAAGTTGGTAAGCAGATCACGATTCCAGTGGACCTCACAACACCCCCCAACAGCCCCAGCCACTGCCTAGTGTGTGAGGAATTCATGCCTCACGTTGTGCCCAAACTAGACTTTATGTCTGTAGGGTTTCAGAAACATCATTCTCGCTAACATCTTACACTGGAACACAGTCCTTTCGTAAGAATTGATGGTTGCTTGAAACAAAGAAGTGATAGGACATGAGAAAATAAGCAAAAGCCTGAGACTCAAGAGCTCTGTATTATTAGCTTGGCTCAGAAATCAATTTCTGCATCCTCCTTGGTGATGTATTTCATTTTCTCTTTAATTTTGGTTCGATTTTGCTAAGAATATTAATGTCAAATTATAGCAAAATAAATGTGCGTCTTGGTGTTTTTATCTTTCAAATGGGAACAACATGTACCCACAACAGAGAATCACAGTGGGGCCATGGCAATGTGTATTGCATAAAAACAGAGGAGTCTGATTATATAATAATTAGAGTCTTTTTCTGGTCTGAATATTTTTCCCCATTGCTGAGAACATTTCCCAAGGCTCAAGTAGAATGTCCCTATTATCACCTGCATTTGTTATAATGGCTCATCATTTGCATGTCATCGTCCAGGTCTACAAAGAGAATGATTAATATTTGAAAGCAGCAGCACAGGGTATTGTTAGAGGCTGTCATTCTAGCCAGGGCTTTTTAATGCAATTGTGCCATGCTGCTGGAGTGGAGACCTCAGGTTAATGTCTACTGTCTTTCACTTTCAATTTAAACAGTAGATTAAAGATGATTTGCTCTTTTTGAACATGACAGAGACCTTTTGAGATGAAATGTCTTTAAGCCAATTTGGTTGCTGGAGTTGTTGGGCCCAAATCCCTGAGGGTAAACATTATGGTGACTGCTGAGAAATACCTCTCAAGTTCTTAGAAATGACTGCTTTTTAACCACAACAATGACAGACAGGAAATACCAAGACAAAACTCAGCACCATTTCCTTCTTTTACCAACTTATTGTATTCTCATCGAGAGAACATTTTCTTTAGCAAAGGAGATTAGAGTGTCTCTCCATTCACTCTGTCCTTTTTCCTTTTATCGATTGGTGCATCAGTGATTCCTTTTCCTTTCCTGAAAATATGCTACACATCCTTATCCATCATAGTTTTTAAATGCTGCATCATCCAACTCTGAGTTTGTTCAATTCAGAGCTACCACAGGCTGTCAAGCATTTCTGATGCAAGTCTAGGCAATTAACCCCTCTTTTGTGTTGTGTTTTTCCCAATTCTTTCAGTGGGGTGAACCAATATAATCCCAAAAAAAGAGAAAAGTCAGATGCCAAGAAGTGGATACAGTCTGTGCTAGAAAACCATAGGAAAAAGATTCATTATTCTAGCCATTCATATGCAGATGGATGTTTTCCTACTCTTGCAGAGCTTTGTACATACTAAGTGCTCAAAAATGATTATTTTTTGCTTTATTTTGTTTGTTTTTGAGGAATATGAATGAATGATGCACTTCAATCAAAATTTCTCTCTGGAATAATTGTAATAAATCTAAGCATGCATATTTGCTGGAAAGATCTATGAGGTTTTAGTTATTATCAGCATAATCAGCAGTGACTAAGTCACTTACCTTCATAATCTAAAAATCCGTTAGAAGTCTCAAGTTTCAGGACAATATCATACAAAGCAGCCCTCAAGCAAAAATATTGACAAGTGCTTAGAACAGCAAATAGGAGAAAACAGCTTTAGAGAAAGTACTCTAAAAAATTACAGTGAAGGGGGAAAAGTTAAATCTACGTGATATCTAAGATTAAGATACTCTCTTCTAATCTTTTCTAATTTGTTCTGTGAGAAATGAGAAATTTCAGCAAAACTTGAGTATTGAAGATTCATTAAGGAAAAAAAAAAGTAAAATGTGTCATGTATCTGCATTCTTTCTTAATCTCCTTGTAGTAAGTTTAATATATTGTCTATTGAATCATGAAAACACCGAAATTATTTTTACAATTGCTTTTATACTATTTTTAATTTTAAAGATAACTTATTTTAAGGAATCAAATGTTGATTAAGAGCCCATATTAGAGGAAACCTACACTAGGAAAAATAGGTAAAGATTTAAATAATGTTCTATTTGTTTTAAAGCAGTTGGTGACATTATTTCTTGTAATTCAGTCACACGTTCAGAGGTAAATCTTTTGCTACTCCTGCTTCTAGTTCAAGAAGAATTAACTTCATATCACACGCAAGTCAGGGTGTTTTGCAGTACACCTCGCAGCTGGAGAGCATACACAGGCTTACTTCTTGACCACCTCTTCTGGGCATGCTCCTCCTACTGAGTTTTGACTCAGTGAAGTAAATGGCACTGTGACCTTTTTCATCCCAGTCCCTTGCGATCAGAAAATCAGCTAGTTCAGAGCAACACTTTGGAGCACAAAATCCCACACTTAATTTCAACTTGATCTTAAAGAGTTGTTTATTTGAAAAGAAGCTGACAATATCATTGTGACATGATAGCACACAGTATTGAATAGTACAATACCTAAAGGTAGAAAAAACATTCTCTAAATTATCTATGCTGCGATTCTCTTCTCTACATTCATTCTCTCCCCTCCTCCTCCCTCCTTCCTCCTCTCACTCCTCCAGAAATCCTAAAGGATGCTGAAGGCACACACAGCTGGGCCTAAGAAAGTTGTATGCATATATGGGTCGTGTGTGTTAAACTATTTACACTGGTGTGTAGGAGGAAGAGAGAGATTTTGTTGCCCGATAAAGATCAAGGATAACACAGGAATGGGAATTGAGAATAACAGACGTTAAGAGCCTCAACAGCTGACATTTAAAATGTTTACAAACCACAAAAATTTCCATTAACATAAGCAGTGTTATTATAAAGCAATAAGAGACAACATAAAGAGACACAGACAAAAATAATCTCTGTGCATTTCCTGCATCAGAACAAATGGTACCAGATGACCTCTGAGATTCTTATGGGATGACTCTAGTCTTAGTTCATGTGTAGTATGGATATTGGTAGAGTTCAGAAAAGGCATAAAGAATGACATTTTCATTTTAAATTGCAACTAATTTCTTTTACAAAACATTATGTGTCATTGTTCCCTAATGGCACAGTCAACCCCTACAAAGTAGTTATATTAAAAGATTAAGCTCTAGTAACGTGTTTAATTTTTTTTTTTAGTTCTCAACAAAGTACATTAGTTCAATGCAGACTCCTTGATATTTCTAATCATGTTTGCTAATCTGCAAAATTTAGTAATTTGCAATGGATCTCCCAGTCATTAGTGTCAATTAGGAAGACTTTTCCTTGTACCAGATGGTACTGAGGGAACAGAACAAGAGAGTGGAAATAAAATGTGTTTTCTGAAACCCTCCTACGTGCCACTTTAAACAAAAACTGTGATTTTTTAAAAGAAAAATATAGTAAGAATTGAGAACATAATGCCTTATACTTACGGAGCATCTTAAACCCACAAAAAAAGAACTCACTAATGACACCCTTATGAGCTGAGTGTAGAGTCCATATGGCAACGATTTCCCTTTGCATATGAAACAAAAAATGGTACTCTGTGCAGGCAGGGTCCTGTCTTAGCTCTGCCCTGTGCTTATTTTTAAAACCTCCATCATTTGTAGATGAAGACTTAGCAAATCTTTTTTATTCCATCCTAGTCAAGGTTTGGTTTCTAGGACAGAAAAAAAACTGAAATAGTCTCAGTCTTTTAAAGTCCTATGAGCTCCCCATGAATGAAAACCAAGTATTATTCATCATTACTAAGTCTACCTTAGCTATGGGCGCATTGCAGGATCTCCCCAAGTACATGTCGTATGAATGAGAAACTGAGCAAATCACTAGTGGCTACCCTTATCCATAAATGACTCTTTCTGATGATCCTAACCACAATGCTTCTGCACTTTTCATAACTTCGCATGTTAGCTTAGGTTGCCTCCAGGAAAAGAGCTGAAGGTAATGATTTGAGTGAAATATTTTATTTGGGAAGTGATCCCAAGGAGCCTAAGTTCTGAGGTGAGGGAATAAGATAGGAAAGAAAGTTTATACAGAGTATGTGCATAAATCGATTATCAGGTATGAGGCACAGCTATAGCTCGGTCCTGTTGAGGACTTCTGGAAGACTCCATGAAGTAAGCTGCATAGTCATCCCACCCAAGGAGTAAGGATGGGGGTGTTTATCCATCAACTTGTTTCCACTATTAGTTAAGGTCTACTCCTGGAATTGTTAACAACCAGGCACTCCCAGCTTGTCCCACAGAAAGCTGAGAAGTACAAGAGTCACAGGTGCTGATAGTCGGAATCCACTAATGTATACAAATGATGAGCGCTGAGATATGAGCAAAGTAGCCACAGTAACTGGTACACTCCCATACTTCACCAGACTCTGAAGCCTTTTTCACTATTCTACGACAAAAACAGCATAGATTTAAATTGTGGCAATCCAAACCAATTACAATGTTACTGCTATTTTGAGACAAATTACCTCGACAGGTATAAATATGCATGCAGGTAGATGCAGCATTCTTTATGCCTTAATAAGCAAACAACTTAAATTCATAGCTTCTTACTTTGTTTTCCATTAAGATCAACTGAATCAGGGCCCAAGGTGTTAAAATAGGTAAAAAATAAAAGAGAAAGACCCTTCACTTTGCCATCAGTCCTGTTAAAAATCTGTGGAGACTATATGAAAACATGGGCATCTCATCACAGTTAGTGCAGGAAGATCACATTCACAGATTCAGCCAATATGGGTAACATTTCCTGAACCCTTATTAGTTCGAGACACTCAAGACACCCCCAACCAATTTTTAGAACCCGTCACCCCAACAACTTCAACAAGATGTTTAATTAGTATGCAAAAGTGAGAAATCAACTACACTTTGGTATACAACTGACTTCAGGATTGTCTGTCCCCATCCAAGTTGTTTACTAGAATTGCATGTGTAATAACTTAATTTTCTCCCACAATTATCCCACATATCTTCATACTTCACCATCCTACTGAGAAAGTTTAGAACTATCAGCGTGAAATAATTTATGTGCTATGGTTTGAAGGAGAAATATGCATCAAGTAGGAGTTTTTGGAAGGAGACGGTTTCTTAGCATGCTATTATACTTAAAGTCCACAGGCCCATATGGCCTCAGCAATCTGTCTTTGCCCACATAGGAGCTCCTGATGTGCTTCAGAAGGTAATCAAATGTTCCCCCCAAAACATACATAATTAGGGCATTTGTTAAAGTCCAAACAGTAACAACAACCACAGAAGGGCTTATTAGTGTAGTTGCTGAAGGATATAACAGCTTTTCTCAGTTACAAAGCCTGCTGCTGAACCTTAAATCTGATCAAAATCCATGTTACTATTCTAAAACTCACTCCTTTTGCTAATAGTCATCAAAGTTATTGCTATGAACACTCCTTTGTAAGATAGTCTAGTCTCTACTAGTCAAGGTAAATTTTATGATTCTCTTTCTTTCTGTTTTCTTTCTCTCTTGCTCTATTCTAAATTGAAAAACACATTTTACCAATTAGAAAAGACTCAGGCTTAAAATGGTTAATCATGTTTCCTCAGGACACACAGCTAGTTAGTGGCAGAGTCCGGATGCTCACACATGACTGACAGCCAGAACTTCAGCCATTGTCACCAGGTAGTCTGGCTCCTGTGTCATATGTGCAGCAGCGACATGTCAGTACCCAACAGAGATGCAGGAGGAGATTTATGGTAGAGGCAATAAGAAAGTAAAGGAGAACTCATGAACAACTGGGAAGAAAGGAAAAGATCACAGGAGAAAAATAATACGGCAATAAGAAAATAGTCAGGGAGTTGTAATAATATTTTGCATGTAAATGGTAATAGCTTTTGCCTTGATCTTATCAAAGCACTTTGTACATGTAAATTATCCTACATTCATACCATATTTGTTAGTACTTACTATATTCCAGACACCATTCTAGGTACCACAGATACCAAAACAAAGCCCTAGGCTTCGTAAATTTTCCATTGTTTGGGGGCAAAGAAACAACAGGCAAAGAAACAAACAAGTAGCTTAACTAACATCAGGTAGTGAGTGGATTATGGTCAGAGAAGAAGAAACTATTGAATTATTGAAAACTATTGAATTAATTATGTAATTTATTTAACTATTGAATTAAAACTGCTTAATTGATGTCTCTAGTTCATTTTTCTAATTCCAGTTCTAGTTTAAGCATCTAGTTTCAAACTCTAGCTCATTATTGAATTAATAAACTTGACATTATTTCAGATAGGCAGGCTTCAGTAAAAAAATGAACTTTAAATCTCACTTTGTTGTTATTGTTATTACAAACACCGCTTCTGGGAGGCAGTAGGAAGAGATTATTCTCATTTTTCTAAGAGGAATTAAAGTCCTATATCAGTAAAGTGACTTGTCTAATCTGTCATTATAAAACTTGGAATGAAATAGAGAAGTTCAGAGATTCAATTCACTGCTAGTAATAGTTTTGTTTGTTTGTTAGATCTGTTACTCATTTGCCCCTATTGGCGGGATGGGGCTTATACCATCATCCCATTTTTTAAAAAGCTGACGAGCAAACTAAGGAAAATAATTATTAAGAAACTTACCCCAAAGTCAGACAGGGAAGGGTCTGAGTCTTAGTAGAATTATATCTTCATATCTCTGTTCCTGTGTTCTCACCATGCACTCCAGTACCTTCCAATGAAGCAACTGACTTTTAGTGAATATTGACTCAACCTTTCTCCCATAGTAATTTAAAATAGTGGATATATTTCAACAAGTTTCAACCTTTCACCCACTCCGGTTTGTTAAAAAGAGTAGTGCTATATTTCAAAGGAATGTATAAACATGTTTCTTGATAGTTTGTCATGTTCATCATTCATGAATATTTATTAATTTTTCTAGAGTCTCAGATGTTTAGAAATCACGGATCCTTGTAAGAATCTGATGAAGACTACGAACACTCCCTAAATAAATTTATAAAATTTCAGGATGCTCATAGGCTTTAAAGCATATTCTTGAAGCACTGGGATCAATGGACTTCCAAATGAAGAATTTTTGATAAGTTGTGGGCCCACACCTCCCATAAAAGCAAACAAGTTAGGTAGCTCTCCTTAATTATATCTTCTGGGCTTTTAAATGAATCTAATGCCCATCAAGACAAATGTCTATCAAGATTAAGGGGAAGGTGGGCTGAGAGTCACATAATCTGGAGTGGGGTGACACAGGACCTGAATCACACAGATTTGACTTGATTCTGAGAGCTTTATATTCTTGGGTATGATGCTAAATACCTTTGAACTTAGTTTCATCATTAACAAAATGTTAAAATGATGCTGAACCATTTTAAATTAGATAATGTGTGTCAAGTACCAAGGTCACTGTCTACACTTCTGTAAATAATCCATAATTGATCATTATTTGGTTTATTGCTATTGCTGACATGGTGTTATGACTGTGAGGGTGTATTACACCAACACATTACTGTACAGACAGCCTCCAACTTACCAAGTTTCAACATATTTTTCCAATTTTACGGCAGTAAGAAAGCAATATGCATTCAGTAGAAATTGTACTTTGAATTTTGATCTTTTTCCGGGTGAGCAATATACAGTACAATACCCTTATGATTCTGGTAAGCAGCAGCAAGCCACAACTCCCAGTCAGGCACATGCTCAAGGAGGTAAATAATTGATACTCTACAATGTACTATGTTGTCAATGTTTTTTGGATATTGTGTTATGAGCACATTTAAAGTAGGCAAGACTAAGCTATGATGTTTGGTAGGTTAGGTGTATTGAACATATTTTTCACTTAGGATATTTTCCACTTATGATGGATTTATCAGAATGTAACCCCATCATACGTCGAGGAGCATCCATACTTCATTGTGACAGAATTTTGACAAAAGCTCCTCTTTGATATAAGAAGTTACCACTAAATAGAAACAAATTTGGCCAAAAGGAAAAACAAGGGACATTATCAGAAGATGAACCTCTACACATTGTACAGATATTTTGTAAAAAGATTGCTATTTAATTGAAATAAGGTATAATGAAATAAAAATAGTAGCTAATGTTATAGTATTTCATCCTTTTTGATATTTTAAAGTTTTGTTCTGGGAGCAAAAAATATATATATGGATGAAATTTTAGTTGGACACATTTTTTCATTAGCAGGATTATAGCTCCAAATTTTGAAACATTATACAATGATAAAAAGAATTAGAGGAAAGGAAAGATCACCAGAATAATGTTTCCACTGCATCAGGGGATATGCTAAACAACATCTGAACAAAGAGAGCTGACTTTTCTCTGCTCCCATTGATATGCTTGGATTTATATACAAGAAAGATGAAACAGTCGGTGTTTATATATTTGGATATGTTTGTCTTAAATATTTATACTGTGCAAACTACATAAGAATTTTGAGGATGTTTTGTGAACTCCTTATAAAATTTTAGTTCAAACGAAATTTGTTGGAAATGTCAGCTTAAGTGAAACCATTTGTTAACCAGAATTAGCCTTATATTATCAGGGTGATGAGAAGTAAGGAAGAGTGTAGATACATTTATTAATTCTAACTGACCTCATTTTACTCACTCATAAAATGAGATATAGTAGAGCTAAACTAATCATAACGGAGTACTCGGGACTTCGAAACGTGGCTCGTATTTATTCTACTCCCTCTAGTTTCATTGTAAGCACCGTATGGCAGAGACCACCAACTGTCCAAAGCCACATTCATTCTCATTCTCTCCTTTCTTGATAACAGAATCCTAATTGTAGTGGGGAATCCACACTCTTACCCCCTTCAGAAACCTGCTATGACCACTTAATATTTGACCAACAGGATAGAAAGAGAAATGTTTTGTGGGGCTTCTGGAAAATCTCCTTTAAGAAAGGGGACATGCCCTATGCTTCCCATTCCATTTCTCTACTGCCTGCGATGTGGACCTGTTGGTAGAATTTGTATGGCTATCTTGGTTCAGATAATGGCATTCTTGAGAAAGCAGGGCAGTAAAATATATGGCACTTAGGAAACTGATGATTGTGGGACTGCTGTGCTAGTAGTCTAGGACCACCTGCCTCAGGGTACGAAAGTGATACATTTCTATCTTTTGTTTTTCTGTAAGTGTCAACTGCACCAAATTCCAACGTCCATTATTTTTTATTAAGATTTTAAATAGTTTCTTTCCTCAAACTTAATACCTGGCTTTCATATCATTGACTGGCATTCTCTTATTTACTTATTCAACAAATATTTAAGAAGAACCTACTGCATGCCTGTCACTAGACTAGCAGCTGGTGATTGCTCAAAGAACAAAATAGATTTGACTATGGAGCTTCCAGTTTAACAGAAGAGCCAAACATGACACAAATAAGCAAATAAATAAATATATAATCACACACTGTGACGTAAAAAAGGAAACGATGTGATGAAAGTTAAAACAAGGCCTTGATTTGGATTAAGATTCAAAGCAGAATTCTCTAGAAATAATATTAAATGGAACCAAAGGATGTGCAGTTACCAGAAAGGGAGTTGGAGGAGAAGAGCATTTTAAAATATCATCAGCCAGGAAAGAGTTTAAATTATTTCAAAAATTGGGACGGGCATACAGTATGACTGATGGTTAAAGGGTAAATAAAGTAACAAGAGGCAAGAGGTGCCGCTGGAAAGACCCCTGAGGGGCTGATAACACAGTCTGCTGGTAATGTTCATTTGAGATTTTGTTCTAAAAGTGATGAGGAGTGGTTGAAGGAATTTAAGAAGAGTATGAACTTACTTTTGCTTCGGAAATGTTATTCTTGCTGTAATGAAAAGAATGGATTGGAGGAGGCAAGTGTGGAATGTGAGAAGAGTAGAATCAATTGCAGGGATCCAGGTGAGGGAACTTGGTGACTTGAACTAGAAGTGAGAGCAGGGGAGATGAAGAAAAGCGTGCATCTTCAAATCTGTTTTACCAGCAGTATTGACAAAATAGGGGGGGAAAGGATTAAATATAGAGGGTAGGTGGAACAAGGGCATTATGGCATGAGCACTTAGGGAAAAGGAAGTACTGTATCCTGGAATACAAAAGCCAGGAAGAGAAGATTTGGTAGGAAGTCAAGAAGTTACCTTTAAACTGATTTAGTTTTACCTGTCTGTGACACATCCAAGTGGGAATATCCAACAAAAAGTTGGATAAACAAGCATGAAGTTTAGAAGAGTAACATAAAAATGTAAGAATGTATATCTCTTCCCTGCCAAAACCCTCTCATTGCCTCTCATTGCCTACATGTAAGAAAACATCCAATTCATAAACGCGCTCTCCTTTTCCATTTACGATTAACCACTAATCTACTTTTCTTGTTGTGTATTCTACTATGCCCTCCGAAAGCCCTATGCCCTAGTCACATTGGTTCCTGAATACATCAGTAATCTTCACAGCTATGTGCCTTCTTTGTTCATATCGTCTGCAGCTGGTATGCACTTCCCACCGTTGTCTCTTTCCCATACTTTTAGCCTATTAATGCTACCCACATTTCAAGGCTCAACTCAGAACCCAATCCTCTGAGAAGGTTTCCCTAATTCCTCAACGTAGTCTTCCTTCTTTACTATGATGCTGTTAGTCTATGTATTTGGATATATTTAAGAAATATTTAACTGTTTTCTAGTTTCTAAAATGAACTTGGCCTCTATTTCAAGCCCCTCTTCTACCTAATGACAGAAAATTTTAGTCAGCTCCAGTTTTACTCAGTCAGTGTCCCACACATAATAGGTTTGACTCAATCACTGAAATGTTCTCAGTCAGTTCAAGGTTGTTGCAGCTATCTCAAGATTCTATACCGCTTCCTCTTTTTTTCTAGTGACACACTTAATTTCCTAGGGTACCTACAAAGCAATTGGGAAGTGGGTTACTTGCTTCACAAAACCTCTTCTATATTGACTGATACTGCTTCACTTATTCTGACATCTAATATTACCACCCATCTTTCCTAGTCTATCTAGTTGCCCTTTCCCTCTGCATTCTCCTTATCCCTAACCGAAGTCTACTCCAGAGTGCAAGTTCCTCTTACCTAATTTCCACACACTCTGTGACAGCACAGGAAGAATGCAATGTGCTTCCATGTGGACACAGGCTCAGAAAATTTGTTGAGTTTGCCTCAGAGCTTCTGGTTTTTCTGTGGAGGCATATTCACTCTAGATATCCACTTCATAAAATATGCCCATTCCATTAGGATCTTCCGAAATGCTGACAATTCCCAGGGCTCCAGGCAAAAAAATTGACCCACATTTGCACTACTCTCCAATTCTTTATCTGGGCTTCTATCATTTGTCCCCTATTCTAAGATTTTCAGACCCAGAAGAGTAGGTCATAGATCCCTATTCGGAAGCTCCAACTGTCTTGCTCGCTTTCCAAATCTCCTTCCCTGTCCAGGCTGCTTCATCTAATTTGTGAATGGAGGGTATATTTGCTCTCCATTGTCTGACCTTCTATGTCCATTGCTAAGAGAACATGAACTTTATTTCAATACTCCTAAGAGCTGAACCGTTTGAAATTCAAAACCCCTGGCTCTTACATATCACAAATTTCCAGTTCAAAAGACTAATTGCCTTGCTCTGAGTTTAGATATACAAAAGCCAAAAAACTGGCTCATTGTTCTTTGTATTCCACGTAATTATCACCATGAAGCAATGAAACAATACATATCTCTTAAGAGTAAGAGAGTAGAGAGTGAGAAAATTACCAAGTTTAAAATTTTCGAAGTTTCATTCTACCACAAATCTTCATTAAGAATATTTTATTCTACTTATGTTTTAGTTCATTCTGCAAATCTGTCCATTCTTTGAGAGAGGTAATCTTGTGAGACAGTTCAGAAAGCCTCAGCTTTTTTTCAGATGGCCTGGGTTTAAATCTCTGCTCCACCATTTACCAACCAAGAGCCTTTGGGCATTTTAATTACCCTTTTAAGCATCAGTGTCTTTATCTGTGATATTAATTGTACCAAAATTCAAAGGGTTGTTGTGAGGATTAAATTATATAATCCATATTAAGCACTTATAATAGTGCCTTGAAATGTAACTAGGAAGAGCTCAAAAAATGTTAGTTTCAATAATTATTGGCCAAAAAATTCCTGGAGTTATGAGACCATATGGGTCATCTAAACAAGAATTTATGGCTCATCTAATCCAACACTGTCAATCTATAGAGGAGGAAAACAATTTTGCCAAGGACACAGCCTGAACCCACTCATTCTCCTAACTCTACTACTTTGTTATCTCTGCTTTATCTATTATACCGTATTAACCACTGCACTTAGTTGAGTGATCATAAAATGTAATTCTATTTGAATGATTATATTATATTTGTTAGTGGCAATCACGACTTAAAGATGTATAAAAGGGCATTTTATGCTGAACATTGATAATGGAAATATATAAGAACATTTGGCTAGATCCTGAATATGCAAATCCATGAGCAGTCCTTTTTCATTATATCCATGAGGAAGACACACTCAAAGGACTCAGGGCAAATAAATGTAGTTTTATTACTGACTCAAGCTTCAGAGTTAATTCCCCACCCTCTTTTTACATAAAAGTGTTCTCAAACTCTAGTCCTCGATTCAGGAACCTAGGATTTCTCTGAATTTTAAATATATTTTTGTTTTGATGGTACTCTAAGGATTAATATAAACGTGTTCTGTTTCAATCTGATAGTTACCTTATAACAGAGTATTTAGAATTTGTGTATATAGTGCATAGAAAAAGTTGGTGCCACTAGATTACATTAAGTGACATGGTTAATGCATATGTGATGGTAATATGTTTAATATTAATATGTCTGACTGAAGTAAAAGTTGAACAATTGAAAAATGATAGCAATCATCCCTTTATTTTTGTATTTCTTTGTTTTAGATGGAAAATATTATATTATGTTTGCATGCTAATGGTAATAATCCATTAACAGAAAAAAACTGATGATGTAGAAAAGTTAAGTGACATATTTGCAGGGGCAAAAGTCCTTAAGTAGAAGAAAATGAATACAAATACGTAAGTATAGTGTCCTCAATAAGAACAGGATTGTTGGATGCATTGTAGCAGCAGAAGGGAAGACAGAGTATACAGATACATACATATGTGTATGGTAAATTTGGTGGCAGAAAGATAAGTTTTCTGCTCATTGCTTGCATATTCTCAGTGAAATAGAAAGCAAAGTCATCAGCTGAGTCTGCTTAAGAGCGTATGAGTGAATGGACTGGGAATTAACGTGGATTTTGCCTGGAAGTGCTGACCTAATCCACAGAAATGTTCCTATAATAAATAGAAGAATTCACTGGAATAAAAGAGAGAGTATAGATAAAAATGCAACCAGTCTGTTGGCACTAAAATATAAAATGTTGGCAAAAAATTATTTTCATATAGGATGGATGCAGAACAGCAAAACACCGATGCAGCTACTAGCCTTACAAAGGTTGTGTGTTGCAAGTCGATGATATACTTGAGGAAAATGGGCATAGCAAAGTAATTCACTAAATGGCTCAGACAACTGACAGGTATAGGAAGTAGCAGAAATGCCCAGCCAGGAAATGTAGACAAATGCTTCTAGCCATATACTAGAGGCATAAAAGCAAAATCAATGTTTGAAATAGTTGGCAGCGAGCGAAGATCTTGAGGTAATTGATATCTGTGACAAGTTTACTCAGTTTCAGAAAAGAGAACACCTGTGCCCCCCCAAAAAATTCAAAATGCATCAAAGGGGAAATAAAAAGATTAGCTCTGGTCATCTAAAGAACATTTTACAAAATAATAAAGTATAGCAAGGTGAATGTGAACATTTAGGCACCCTTTACTGCTATTTACCATGTGAAATACAGTTTGTGAAAAAAAATATTCTCTAAGTAACTTTAAAGCTGGAATTATTAGGGCCATTTGGTCTTCATGGTATCAAATGTATGCTCAAGAATGACAAGAAAATAGTAAAAACTATATAATTTTATTCTGGTTTTTATAAAAAAGAATTTACAGGGCATTCCAATGTCAAATCATCTTTCAGCAGACAAGTAAGAAGTAAAGAAGAAATAGAAATACAGGTTGCTTTACAGTAGTCGATGAACTAAATATAAGGGAAGCCTAAAAACTGTACTCCAACTAAAATTTTGGCAATACCATAAGTATATATTGTATAAACCATGATTGATGTTTATGGCCTTGATCATACAAGTACCAAACTTTCAGAGAACCAGTGTCTTGCCAAGATGTGTTACAACTCGGAAAGTTTCCAGGAAAAGCAACAGGTCACACTCAATTATATTAGCTTACCTCCATGGCAGGGAAGTGATTGATAGGCATAGTGCTGTTTTCAGAAATGCAATCTACTGAGATCAAGGCAACATTAGGTCTCACTAATCTACTAGAGTTTTTTGGGAAGGACAAATAAATGGCTAAATACAGAGGAACTTGCCATTAATCGTTTCTGACTGGAAAATTTTTCTAGATGTTATTAAGCCTATAATAGAATAGGTTATATAATGGAATCAAATTTTGTTGACAAGTCAAAAAAGACAGTGATTTTTAAAAAAATCTTTGTAAAATAGCCAGTTGAGCCCAGATCTGAAAGACAATTATCACTATAGTACAAAAATAGGAATTAGCACTTGATAATATCACAAACATTCCAAAGGAAAAAAGAAATCAATGAGAAATAACTACTCTTTAAAGCACAGTTGGGACCAAAAGATGTAATGATTCCTTTGCTTATGAAAGAAATCAAGTAATCAAGATTTTTTTTATCCCTATAATTTGAAAAGCTGGAGTTGAGACAAGGTACTAGTACAATTGGATGTACTCTTCTTGGTTCGTTCTCTCCAATGAAATTCCTCTGCAGTGTGCTGGACAGACAAGATCTACACAGCTTCACCAAGGAGAAAGATAATAGGGTAGTAAGTGGAAAGACAATGGGCTTCCACCTGACATGAGACTACAAGAAACATCATAAAGGAGTCCAGATAGCATCGTGCCACACATTTGTAAAAAAGGCCAGGCCAGAGAGAAACAGTAGAGATATATGATCTTTCAGAAAAAAATCCACTAAACATGGAGTCTCCTGGAATTACACACCCAGATTATGCGCCTTTCCCACTCTGGTTTCAATATCTCTCAGCTAATAATATAAGCTTACATCAACCAGCCCTTAAAACAAAAAAAAATAACAATAATTTAAAAAAAAAAACTTTAATAAACATGCATACTGTGGACCCCAAGAAGAAAGATTATATTGGTGTTAACCACAAGAAGGAATTTATCTACTCAGATGGATGCCCCATGGTCAACCAAGGGCCCAAATTTCATAAACAATGAGGGCCTACTGGCCATTTACTGACAGGGGCTCCTCACTTACTCTGTATGATAAGAAGAACCTCAGGCTGAACTCTCTTCTTCCCTTACTATGTCCTGCCTGTTTATGTTGTCTGAGTCATCAACTGCAGGGAAACCTTGGTTTCATCTCTACCAGGAGACTGAGACCGACCCCATCCAATTAGAACTGCACAATTTGGAAATCTCATTTACATAAGACAGGACTAATTGAGAACCTGGGCAGAAACTTTCCCTATAAAAGACAGATTCCCCTTTGTCCCAGTGGAACACAATTTAAATTGCTACCTGAATCTGTGTCTCCTGGGCTGCCATTCCTTTTTCTCAAATAAATGCTTTTTATTCTTTATTACAGTCTAGAATTAATTTTGGTTTACAATTTAAAAAAGGAGAAAAAAACCAGAAACTATACAGATCACAATATGTAACCCATATCCACGATAGTATTTCTACATTCTGAGAAAAGGCAAAGTGTCAGCAACAGTCAAACAAAGTTTTTTGTTTGTTTATTTTTTCATACTTTTTTTATTATTATTTGTTTCAGGTGTACAAAACAACACAGCGATTAGACATTTACATACCTCACAAAGTGATAACCCTAACAAGTGTCTACTACCCCTCTGACACTGTACTTAGCTATTATAATTTCATTGACTATATTCCCTATGCTCTACTGTACAACAAGTGACCATATATTTTTAAAATTATACTCGGCATCCCATATTACATTATATTATATTATATTATATTAGTTTCAGGTATACAGTGTAGTGAATATATATATATATATATATAAAATATAAAATTTATGAAGTTATCCCCATGAAAAATCTAGTACCCATCTGACACCACTTATACACAGTTTTTACAACATTATTTACTATATTCCCCATACTGTATTTCACATCCCCCTGACTATTTTGTAACTACAAATTTGTGCTTCCTAATCCCTTCACCTTTCTCATCCATCCCCAACCTCCCCACCATCTGGCAACCATCAGCTTGTTCCCTGAATCTATGAGTCTGTTTCTGTTTTGTTCTTTCATTTTTTTTTCCTTTAGATTCCACATATAAGTAAGATCATATGGTGTTTCTCTTTCTCAATCTGACTTATTTCACTTAGCATAATACCCTGTAGGTCCATCCATGTTTTTGCAAATGGAAAGATTTCATTCTTTTTTATGGCAGAGTAATACTCCATTGTATTATGCCTAGGAATTTTATTTTTTGATGCAATTATAAATGGTATTGTTTTCTTAATTTCTGTTTCTCATAATTTGTTGCTTGTGTATACAAATGCAACCAACTTCTGAACATTAGTTTTGTATCCTGCTATTTTACTGGATTCATTTACTAGTGCTAATAGTTGTTTGGTGGAATCTTTGATGTTCTCTATATATAGTATGATGCCATCTGCAAATAATGACAGTTTTACTTCTTTCTTTCCAATTTGGATGTCTTTTATTTATTTTTCTTGTGTGATTGCTGTGGCTAGGACTTCCAGTACTATGATGAATAAACGTGGTGAAAATGGACATCCTTTTCTTGTGCCTCATCTTAAGGATAATGCTTTTAGCTTTTCCCCATTGAATATGATATTAGCTGTGGGCTGGTCATATATGGCCTTTATTCTGTTGAGATATATTCCCTCTACTCCCACTTTGCTGAGAGTTTTTACCATGAATTGATGCTGGATTTGTCAAGAGTATTCTGCATCTATTGGTATAACAATGCGATTTTTATTTTTCATTTTGTTTATATGATGTATCATGTTAATTGATTTGTGGGTATTGAACCAACCTTGCACACCAGGAATGAACCCCACTTGATCGTGGTGTGATTTTTGTAACGTATTGCTGAATTTGGTTTGTTAATATTTTGCTGAAGATTTTTGCATCTATGTTCATTAAGGATATCAGCCTATAGTTTTCTGTTTTTTTTAATGTCTTTGTTTGGTTTTGGAATCAGGGTAACGGCTAATAAAATGAGCTTGAGAGCCTTTCTTCTTCCTGAACTTTTTAGAATAGTTTGAGAAGGATGGGTGTTCTTTTTTGAATGTTTGGCAAAATTCACCTATGAAACCACCTGGGCCAGGACTTTTATTTGTTGGTAGCTTGTTGATTACTGATCTGATTTCATTAATTGGAATTGGTAGGTTCAGATTTTCCGTTTCTTCTTGATTCAGTTTTGGAAGATTTTATGCTTCTAGGAATTTATCCATTTCTTTCAGATTGTCTAATTTGTTGATGTATAGATGCTCATAGTTTTCCTTTTTTTTTTTTTTTTTTTGTATTCTTGGGTGTCTACTGTCATTTCTCTTTCATTTCTGATTTTATTTATTTGGATTCTCTCTCTTTTTTTCTTGATGAGTCTGGTTAAAGTTTTGTCAATTTTGTTTATCTTTTCAAAAAACTGGCTCTTGGATTCATTAATCTTTTGTATTGTTTTATTTCATTTATTTCCACTCTGATATTTATTATTTCCTTCTCTGCACTTATTTTGGGTTTTGTTTGCCAGTTCCCTTACATGTAAAGTTAGAGGATTTATGTGAAATTTTTGTTGTTTCTATAGGTAGGCCTACATTGCTATGAATTTCGCTCATAGGAATGCTATACTGCGTCCCACAGATTTTCAGTCATTGTGTTTTCATTTTTGTTTTTCTCAAGGTATTTTTTTTTATTTCTTCCTTAATCTCATTGTTAACCTATTCACTATTTAGTAGCATGTTATTTAGCTTCCAAGTGTTTCTGTGTTTTACAGTTTTGTTCTTGTAATTGATGTCTAGATTCATACCATTGTGGTTAGAGAAGACATTTGATATAATTTCAATCTTCTTACATTTATTAAGAAGTTTTGTGACTTAACGTTTTGTGACTTAACATGTGGTCTATCTTTGAAAATGTTCCATTAGCTCTTGAAAATAATGTATGCTCTGCTGCTTTGGGGTAAAACCCTCTAAAAATATCAATTAAATCCATGTGGTCTAGTGTGTCATTTAAGGTTGCTGTTTCCGTGTTCATTTTTTGTCTGGAAGATCTATCCATTGGTGCTAGTAGGGTGTTGAAGTCCTCTACTATGACTGTATTACTATCAATCATCTCTGCCTTTATGTAGGTTAATATTTGTTTTATATACTTCAGGTGCTCCTATATTGGGTGCATAAATGTTTATATGGTTATGTCCTCTTGCTAGATTGATACCTTTATCATTATGTATCATTCTTTGCCTCTTAATATAGTTTTTGTTTTAAAGTCTATTTGATCCAATGTAAGTATTGCTACACCAGTTTTTTCTTGTTTACATTTCTGTGAATTATCTTTTTTTTTCCATGTCTTTACTTTCAGTCTATGTGTGTCTTTCAATCTGAAGTGGGTCTCTTGTAGGCAGCATACGCATGGGTCTTGTTTTCTTATCCATTCAGCTACCATATGTCTTTTGCTTGGAGCCTTTAATTCATTTATATTTAAAGTGATTATAGATAGGTACATAGTTATTGCCATTTTATTATTCATATTTTTGATCTTCTTTTGTTTGTTTTCCTCCTTCTTCTTCTTAAAGAAGTCTTTTTAACATTTCTTGCAATGCTGGCTTTGTGATAATGAATTCCTTTAGCTTTTTCTTGTTTGACAAGCTCTGTATCTCTCCTGCAATTTTAAATGATAGCCTTGCTGGGTAAAGTAGTCTTGGTAGTTGGCCCTTGTTTTTCATCACTTTGAATATTTCCTGCCACTCCCTTCTATAAAGTTTCTGTTGAGAAATCAGATGGTAGTCTTATGGGAGCTCCCTTGTAAGTAACAAGTTGTCTTTCTCTTGCTGTTTTTAGGATTCTCTCTTTGTCTTTATCCTTTGCCATTCTAATTATAATGTGTCTAGGTGTGGGTTTGTTTGGGTTCTTCTTGTTTGGGACTTTCTATACCTCCTGGGCTTGTATGTCTTTCTTTCACCAGGTTAGGGAAGTTTTCAGTCATTATTTCTTTAAATAAGTTCTCAATCCCTTGCTCCCTCTCTTCTCCTTCTGGTACTCCTATGATGCAAATGTTCTTATGCTTAATGTTCTCCCAAATATCCCTTAAACTATATATATTTTTAATTTTTTGTTTTTGTTTTTTTTGTTCCAATTGGGTATTTTCTGCTCTCTTGTCTTCTAAATTGCTGATTCAAACCTCTGCTTCATCTAATCTGCTGTTGATTCCTTCTCGTATATTCTTTTTCAGTTATCATATTTTTTATTTCTGACCAGTTCCTTTTTATGGTTTTTATGTCTTTCTCTGTACTTACTATCTCTTTGTTAAACGTTCTAAGTTACTTAAGCATTCTCATAACCAATGTTTTAAACTCTGTCTCTGGTCGGATGGTTGCCTCCATTTCATTAAGTTCTTTTTCTGGAGGTTTCTCCTGTTCTTTTATTTGGGATATGTTTCTTTGTTTCCTCATTCTTGCTGCCTCTTTGTGTTTTCTTCTATGTATTAGGTAGGTCTCCTGTGTCTCAGTCTTTGCCTGGTAGCCTTATGTAGTATTTGTTCTATATAATCCACAATCTCCCTGGTCAGTTGTGTGTGTTCCAGGAGTGTCCCTTATGTGTGTTGTGTGCATTCTCCTGTTGAGTTGAGATTTGATTGGATTTGGTACAGCACTTGGTTGAATTGAATCCCAGGCTGACTGGATGTGAGGCTACAGAGTCCCACAGTGTATGAGCTATTGTGTGAGGGCTGAGTCCTCAGAGAGGGATTTGCCTCAGTGGGCTATTGTTCCTGTTGAGTCCACCCTTTGGGTGTGCCATTTGTGGGCTAACTGGGTATTACTCTGGTTTGGTTTGAAGCTGGCCTCTGGGTGTATGGGGTGTCCTCCTTGTGAACCAAGGCAGCTGCCACCATAATTGGACCTGGGGCAGCTTAGCAAAAGGCCCAGTGCACCCCTAGGCTTTTTGCCACCTGCCAGCTGCCTGTAAGGCTCAGCTGTTGAAAGAGCCTTCTTAGATACACAAGCTGGGTTGGTTCACCCAGTGTTGAGAGTGTCCCTGGCAATGCAGCACTAGCTGGGTGGGGTCACAAGGGAGATGATTCTTGAGGTTTAATGGCTTTCTGCTGCAGTAAAAGGCTTCCACAGCTTGTGGGGTAGGAACAGCCACCCAGGAGCTGAATGTGCCCCAGCAATGCAGCGCTAGTTGGATGGAGCAGGGACCCAGGGTGCACATGCGGATTTTACCAGACCAATGTGGTCTCAGATTTGGCCCTTTGGCAGAGTTAAACATAGAAAAAAATATGGCACCCTCATGTCGCCTACACATAAGACAGTCTCCACAGAGGGACAATGGCAGCTCTCCCTCCAGCCCTTGCTCCAAGGCCACTCACCTCACTCTTTCCCCATATGCCTTTCAAGTTGCTGTCCTTCCACTAGACCCAAGGTGAGTATTTGCAAATGACTGAGTCTCTATGTGCTCCCTTTAAGATGACATTTAGGTTTCCAGTCACCTTTCTTTTCATGGGGATGGATGGACAGAGTCCATGCCGATTCTAACTGCCAAATGTTGTTATGACTCCTCTTCCCAGCACAGGACCAGTGGGCTGGGGAGCCCACTGTGGGGCTGGGAACACTCCCTTTCAGGGGGAACCTCTGCCACCAAGGTGTCCTTCCCAGTGTACAACCACTACCTGTGGGTTTGGGGTCAGCCTGTTTCACCTTCCCACTCTTCCTATGTGGCCTCTTCTTTGTATCCTTAGTTACAGGGGTTCTGTTCAGCCAGTCTTCAGATGATTCTTGAGGTTTATTGTTCATAATTTAGTTGTAATTTTAATGTGATCTCAGGAGGTAACAGGCATAGCATTCTCCTAATCCATCTTGGATCTTCTTCTCTACCTTTGTTTGTTTATTTTATTTTGTGTTTATGGATCATATATTATGCTGTTTGGGGGAAAAAATAATTGGAGAAACAATTATAGCTATAGTTAAATTGTTGTATTTTCTCTAATGATGGTAGAAACAGTAAAACTTATCCTAAGAGTTTAATTATCCATATTTCCATGCTAACATCAGCAGCCCATGCCTGCTTAAAGGTACCCATACTGTTGAAATTTGAATTCCAAAAATATCATAGAAACAACTTCTATTTGTATAATTTATTTATCATTAACATGTCAACTAGACTGATTATATCACAACAATAATTTGGGGAAAACCTTAAGCCATACTGAGTGTCTAATGTTTATTGCAAAAACTTGATTTTCCTGTACTTTCTTTCTAGATTATGAAATAGACCTGTTAAAGAGAAGACCACAGGCCCAAAATGGCATCACTTGTGCTAAAGCCCATGATATCAAACCTAGACTTAATACCTGAACTAACTGAAGTTTTAACCTAACCAGATGTCATCTTAATCAACCAATCTGGAATTTTCTTGTCAACACAAATGAGGTAATCTGTAACATGTGCCATTTCCACCCACTACACCTGTATATATAGGAAGAAGAGGCAGTCTGCGTGATAAAACCCTTGCTGTTCCCTTTCCACAAAAAATAAAATGTCCTGGCCTGAAAATAATCCTTTATTTTCTTCAACTAATAGTTCCCTTGCAACATCCTCCTTCTTATATAAACCTTCCGTCTTGTACAACCCTTGGAAGCACCCTTTTAGTTTGCTGAATGAGATGTTGCTTGATTCATGCATCGCTTAATAAAGCCACTTAGATCTCAGATTTACTCTGCTGAATTTGTTTTCATGGATTGATGTGATCCACCTTTAAAATGCTTACATTTGCAATACATACCTCCATTCTTCACAATTTACCAAGATATTTTAAAATTGCTATTTCCTAAGGGTGTCTATTTGATTCCTATCCACGCTTTAATGTTCCAGGTGATCATGTAAGCAGAATATAAAGGAAGTAGAGTATATAAGGTATGATCAAAAAATACGATGAATGTTTAAATTAAAAAATATATATATTACATACAGTAAAAGATATATTGCCATTAATCTTCCTCAAAATACTCCACCTCACTTCAAACACACTTATCCTATTGTTCTGCCCCTTTCTGAAGCAATTCTGGAAGTCCTCTTTCATGAGTGTCTTTAGTTTTCCTGTCGTGGTTGCCTCAGTGTCCTGAATCGATTCAAAACATTTCCTTTCATGGTCATTTTGACTTTGGGAAAAAGCCAGAAGTCTCATGGTGCCAGATCTGGTAAATAAGGTGAATGAGGACACACCGTAATATTTTTATTTGACAGGAATTGCCATACCAGAAGCGATGTGTAACACAGAGCATTGTTATGATGGAGGATGAAGTAAAGACACTCACGAAAGAGAACCTCCAGAACTGCTTCAGAAAGTGTCAAGAACAATGGGGTAAATGTGTTCGAAGTGGTGGGGAGTATTTTGAGGGGGGTTAATGGCAATGTGTCTTTTATAGTAATATATTTTTTTAAATTTAAACATTCACAGTATCTTTTGATCACACTTCATAGAACTATCCTTCCTTCTTTTATTCAAATGTTGCCCCATCCTTTCCTCTGTGAGCCAATAAATAAATAGGCTGGAGTGCTATGTTCTTTCATCAAATAATATCTTCACTTTTCTCAATATTGAATTTGAAATTTGGTGTTTTCTCCAGAAAAGGTCTCTTTCTATATCTCTAGTTGGCATTTTCAAACCTCAAACTATGCTATGAACTGCAATTTAAAAGCTCTTTCCTACAAGATGTAAAATGCCAAAGTGATATTTACAGAACTGTAAATATCGTCCTCATTGAATTTAGAACTGTTATATGTAAGGGCAAGAAGTCTGTCCTTAGTGCAGAGGAAAATTAGAACACAGTCAAATAGGTAAATTCTCAGTCACAGTTCAATGTCATAACTGCAAATGTCTCCATTATGAAAAGTCAAATAAGAAACAAGTGTGTCATGGTGAGACCTAAAGAATCATTCCTCTTTTAATACAAGGAAACTTGACCTTAAGATTAAAATTTACCAGAATTTTCTCAAAGTAGAATTCAAAACACCAATGGTTATTCAACTTTTCTTGGTCTCCCTAACTGTATAATGAAATTAAGGCTATCACAGGCAGCTCTTGAGATGATACTTTACCTGCTCCATAGGAGTCCTCATTAAATGTTAGTTTTTTCCTCCACCACAATTTAATAGATAAGACATGTTCACATGAAATAAATTAAGTGGACTGTACTATATTCCATAAAATATATAAATTCCTATTAGAAGGAAAGTAATAACGTCAGATATTTATTTGGGTGAGGCAGGTAATGGAGAAGGGGGAGAGAAAGAAAGCAGAATTAGAAAACCATGTGACACATTTTTAAAAGAAAAAGATATATTTAAGAAGTGGAAAGAATCTATTTGCCAGCGGAGTAGACCACTTTAAAAAAGAATGTGTGCAAGGCTAGTCTGGAAAGGTGGGTTTGCATTAAATAATGAATGATCTAGACAGTTGATAAGAGTCCTCTTAAAATGCTTATCTAAAGTTGGTGGGTGACAGGACCTTGTAGTTTCACTGGGTTATTTTTGTGGTTTTGCTTCTGATCTGAATAATTAGAGACAGGCTTTATGGAAAAATCCATCTGGAAGTTATATATAAATTGGGTCAGAAGAAGAGAAGCTAGTATGTGAGGAAAATCATTCAAGAGCTGCTGAGGACAGCCCAGGTAATGACATTATGAGCCAGAATAGGTACAGATCTAGAAAGTGGAGGGAAAATGGGAGAGACACACGAGTGGTGGCCATACAGTAGTATTCACAACCGGCTAAGTATTACACTGAAGGAAGAAAAAATAAAACACATTTCTTATGCTTCAAATTCAAGCAATTAGGAAAATAGTAATATTTGAGCCAGAAGAAGGGGTAGTTTTGTAAGGAAATATGATAAGTTTAGGTTCTGAGATGAGTTTGAAGTGTGAAAACATCGAACTGATTTTATGCAGTAGGTAGTTGAAAATAAGAATCTGAAATACAAGTGGACACTCAAGGCTGGAGATGTAAACTTAGAATCAATAAAGGTGAATGCTGAAGACCTAGATGTAGATGAGACCATAAAATAAAGAAAGGATTAAGGGCAGGGATTTTAGGAAATGCTTATAGTAGCAGATAAAACAAAAGCTATTTGAAGAGATATAAATAAAGAGTTCATGAGAGTAGGAAGAAAACCAGGATATAATACAGTACTATGAGATAGCATTACATAGCATTTAAGAAATTAGACTAGGATTTCAGTCCTGGCTGTTTCCTCATCTGAATACAAATGGGGATAATAGTGGTACATACCCATAAATTTGTGTTAGATTAAATCCAATTACTCAAGACAAGCATTTAGTAATGTGCTTGCTACAGAGTTAATACTCAATAAAGTTTAGTAATAAAATAACAATGAAAGAGAATTTTTTTCAAAAAGAAAAGTGAAACTAATCAATACCATTATAGTCCCCATTTTAAAGATGTGACAAAGAAGCCAGCAATGCCATAACAGATGGCTCCAGGTACTAACCCAGATGTGTCTGACTGGCTTACTTTCTTACCTGCTAATAATTTCTCTTTAGTGAAGCAATCTGGACTCAAATTCCTTGAAAAATGATTCTTAATTAAGTCTATTCAAGAGTGTGTATTACAGCTTGCTTTCTGAAACTTTTGTTTTTTGTTCCCAAAAATTGAGTTTTGCTCAGAAGTCTAGAAACAGTAGCTTAAAATATAATTTATAGTCAAACATAGGTATTTGTGTTATTAATACATACACTTGGCCTCTAGCACCTACACATATTGCCTCCAAACAGTTGCCTAGACAGCTTAAATTTGTTTTTTGCACGGTTTCAAGGTTTACAGAAAAGCACTAGAAATTGTGTTGCTTACAGTTTGTGAAACATTTATATCCAGGACTTCCATTTTGAGATTAAATTGGGAAATGAATTAACTAAACTAATACTGCTAGGTCTCCCTTTTTTAGACACCGGCTTTGCTGAGATATAAAAATATTCTCAGCAAAAGCTAGTACATCGACCACCCAACAGAATTAAACTTTTTCATTATGCTGCCTATTGACAACTTAAGCCAACATAGACCAGACTAGAAAACCAAAGATAAATATATGTAAATCTATATAGAGAGCTTTAATCAATTTATATATAAATCTTTATATATGTAAATATATAAATATATAAAAATTGATTACATCTCTACTCTTAAATTTTCTAAAAAGAAAAATATGCTTTTCAAAATCTGATAAATACTAATATGCTCTTTATAAGAAACACACCTAAGCCATAATGAAGGTATAGAAAAAGATATACAGGCAAACACTAGTCAAAAACAAAAAACAAACAAAAAAAACATATGGTATATAGCTCTATTAATAGCAAACAAAATAGGCTTTAAGATGAAAAGTACTTCAAAGGATTTGGTTACTACATGAAAATAAAAGCTTCAAACCACCAGGATTCTATCAGCCACTGCAAGAGATGTATTAAAATCTCCACCTATCATGATCGGTTTTTCAATTTTGAAGCCATGTTATTGAATTATGTCATGATAGGTGGAGATTTTAATACATCTCTTCCAGTGGCTGATAGATTAAACAGAAAAAAAAATCAACAATGAAAATAAATTAATGTTACTTGCTTCAATATCGATAAATTTCAGAAGGATGATGATGAATAAAAGCCAATAACGTACTTGTAGATAGAACACAGATAGTGATTGCATAGGTCCAGGTGTTCTGAAGAGGAATAGGGAATGATTGCTAATGGGTATAGGGTTTCTTTGCGGAGTGATTAAATGTTCTAAAATTAAATTGTGTTGGTTTGCCTAAGTTTGTGACTATACTAAAAATCATTGAATTATACACGTTAAGAAGGTGAATTTTATGGTATGTGAATAATATCTCAACAAAGCAGTTTTTTTAAAGTCACAGAATGCCCAGCCTGTGATATTATTTTTATGCATTTTAAAATATATTATTCGTAGTAATAAATATATGCACAAGATAATGATAAGCACAAAATGAAGATCATGCTACCTCTTATCTGGCTGCAAGCCAGATGAAGTGTGACAGAGACAGGACACACATGGAGCTGCCACAGTAATGTTCTAGTTTTCTGGTCAGGTGCTTCCATATTACTATTACAATTTTAAATTTTGTATATGTAACATTATGTCTTGCAATGGTGCACACTATTTCATAATTCAAAAACACTGATAATATCAATTAGAATTCATATCAATTCTAATTATTTTTCTACTTGAAACTAAAGTTGAATGGATGTGGATACTTTTCAATATAATTTCACACATTATCTGACTATTGTCACAATTAACTGAGATTAGGGCTCAAATATTATCATCCTATTTTACAAGTGAGAAAACAAACAAAAAATGTCCAGTTTAATTGATTTCTACAGAGTCACTGAATGAAGCTGTACATTCTTGTTGAAGTCAAAATAGAGTAACTTATATTCTGATTTTAGGTCAGTGTATTTTTCAGTACAACTGACATTCTGTTGCTGTTTATCTGTTGTTTTTTTTTCCTTAATTTTCCTCTCTAGAAAAACTCTGTAGCCATAATAAAAATAACTACAACAAAAATCACGACCATTCATTGAGTCGGTACTATGAGCAAGGGTCTCTATTCTCATTATCTTATTTAATACTAAACAATCCTGTGATGTTGGTACTGAACTCCTGAACTTACAAGTGAGGAAATTGAAAAATAAAGAATTTTATTCACCCAAGAGTATACAACTAATAATTGGTGAAAAGGCAATTCTGAAACTCAGTTTTAATCACTGTAATAGATTACCTGTCTAAAATTCAATGTCAAAGTCTGCACTGCAAGTTAGGAGGGTGAAAGGAAAGTTATATGATTTCTTTGAGAATACATTACATGCATATAATTGGTAGTACATAACAATAATATGGGAACTGGTACTCAAGAATCTGAAAATTTTAGCTTCTCTGCTATTTACTTTTACTTAAGTGGGTAATTTATGCCCTATACCATTCCGAATGGCCATCATCAATAAATCAACAAACAACAAGTGTTGGCAAGGATGTAGAGAAAAAGGAAACCCATGCACTGTTGGTGGGATTGCAAATTGGTACAGCCACTGTGGAAAACAGTATGGAGATTTCTCAAAAAATTAAAAATAGAACTACTTTATGACCCAGCAATTCCACTCCTGAGTATTTATCCAAAGAAATCCAAAACACTCATTTGAAAAGACACAAGTACCCTATATTCATTGAAGCATTATTTACAATAGTCAAGATATGGAAGCAACCTAAGTGTGTATCAATAGATGATTGGATAAAGAAAATGTGGTAAGTACATATATAGAATGGAATATTACTTGGCCATAAAAATGAATGAAATCTTACCATTTACAACAACACGGATAGACCTGAAAGGTATTACACTAAGTGAAATAAGTCAGACAGAGAGGGACAAATTTACCATGTGATCTCAATTATATGTGGAATCTAAAAGCAAACAAATAAATGAAACAGAAACAGACTTATAGATGCAGGTAACAAGCTGATGTTTGCCAAATTCGGGTGGGGGGAAGAGCAGCTGTTGGGATAAAAAAGATGAAGGAATTAAAAAGCACAAACTGATAGTTATGAAATAGTCAGGGGGATGTAAATTAAAGCATAGGGAATATAGCCAATAATATGGTAATAACTATGTATAGTGCCAGGTGAGGACTAGACTAGTCAGGGGGATCTTCGTAAGTTATACAAATGTCTAACCACTACGTTGTATACCTACAATTAATATAAAATAATATTGAGTGTCAACTGTAATTGATAAATTTAAAACAGGGGGAACGGGGACAGGGGAATAAGAGGTCTACATTTCCAGGATTAAAACAAATAAGTCATAGGGATGTAATGTATAGCATGGGGAATATAGCCAATATTGTGAAAGTGTAGTACATTGTCAGATGGTTGCTGGACTTATCATTGTGATCACTTCTATAGATGTATAAATGTTGAATAATTATGGTGTACCCCTGAAACTAATATAATATTATATGTTAGCTATATATTAATAAAAATAAAAAAGTAATTTGTGCCCTAAAGATAAAACTGCTCACATCCATTCCTTGATACAAATGAGTATAGTTGCAAAATGTTTAATTTTGCTTGTGCCTTTTATAACACATAAACTTTCTAAAGTTAATTTATATCAATATAATTTTCAATGCCTGGCATAAATGAATGACTGAGTTTGGGGCTTAATTTATTTTAAGTTGTAGTTTGACTATTGTCCTCAAAGAAATGTCATGAATTAGAGAACAAGGTTGGGGAAGTCAGCAAAAGACAGGTAACGGACTTCCAAGATGAGATAAAGCCATTGGGTTCAGACCATAAATTTAAATCGAGGCTCTTCATGAGACACAGAATTTGTAGAATATCAATTTTTGAAAATGTGCTGGATTTTAAGCCATGCAATCATACTTTCTGATGTACAGGTGATTGAGATAGAATATTTGTCTTAGGGTTTACTATCAAAGAGAGAATATGTTACCTGTCACTTTTTAAGAGTCACTATTACCCTTATCATATGTCTGACTATCAAGTTCAAATTCAGGCAAATTTTATTTGAATATTATGGGTTTTAATAGCATTTCTAATCATTGCTTTAAAAAAAATGTGCAGTGCACCACCAGAACTGCAACAATATCAGTGACTTTCAACTGCATTTCGGGATTTTAGGGAAGGGGGAAATTATGTTTTCAAATAATACCTGCTCCATACTCCCTTAAATTCTCTCATACCTCTGAGGAATTTGACTGTGCTATCCACCTTGAGAATAAAGCTATATATTGTGGTCTATTACATAAGTGAATAGTGTTTTTTTTTCAACAAAAGATTGTGAATTATACTTCAAAATGATTCTGTGAAGATTTTAACATAGCTTCAGAATCATCATCAGCCTTATTTAATTATTCTGACATAGTCAAATGGAAAAGAAAGCATGACTATACAAAAGTTCAAATATTTTTTTAATATAAAAACTCTTGGTTAATTCTATTTCAGTAGCCTATTACATCAGTAAGATGTTAAAATTTTCTCTGGATTATATTTATTAACTTCTACATTTATACAGTGAAAATAATTACTTTGGTAAAATGCCTGGAAAGTATTTATGTATGTTTTCTCTAGTCTAACGTGCATGTTCAGTTTTATATTTTTGTTTCCTAATGTATTTAATCTATTATGGTCTTTACATTAACAAATGAATTTTAACTCTATTCAACTAGCCTAGAATATGAAATGTAGATGTATTAGAGGATTAATGGGGAATAGATATTAATTTTAGAGTTCAGTTCATAGAACATGAAAGTTTGCAAACAGAAATTATATTAAACTCTTTAAAATATTTTATCGCATGTAAAATAAATGTATTTATGTAAAATAATTCTAGGACTAGCAGAGTGTAGGGGCCAGAGAGTTCTCACATAAAGTAGGACTTTATGTTAAAACTAGGGAATGCCTAAGACAGAAAGACGGAACCCCCTAGCATGATAAGATTCAGTAATCAGACCATACTTCTTGTCAGGACTTTTTGTCTGAGGGATGGAGAAGAGATTCAGTTATGCAGAAAAATTCAAGGACTATATTTTGGCCACTTTCTTGAATGGAAATTTGAGAATCAGGGAATCCTGTTTGCTTCTTCTTGCAAAATGCCTCCATGATATGGGAATAAAGAGTAGAAGATGTCTACATTGATTTGCTTTATCTTCAGAGGCCACCTGGCACACCAAGCTTAACTGAGGTGGGTAAACCTTTTGGGTGGTAAAAGTGAGTAATTTTGATTGTGATAATAGCAATAAACCCAAGTTTTCATAACTTTAGGAGTAGACTTTTAACTCTTTTGCACAATGCAAAAGACTTTGGGGGTCCCTAGTGAATCTTTAAAATTATCTGCTTCATATAAGGCCAGCTGTCAAAGAGAACATAATTGTGCTGGAGGTTTTCAGAGGTTGTGACTCCTAGAGCAGATTGATCAACCGTACTGGAGGCCCTTGAGGGAGATGCAGATCTAGGTGAATACACAGTGAGTGCATTGCAAAGTGAGCTTTAGAATTACGAAAACTGCAAATAAGTCATATCCTTCTTTGAAAAATAGGTCAACGGAAGAGGAATAGAAGACCAGAAAAAAGGGTACTGCAAAAGACATCTAGTATGGTTATGTCGTGGAAATGTGAAAAAATAAAATCCTCTGGGTGAGAAAGAGTAAAACTTAAATTTTTTTTTTTTTTTGCAAAGAAAGATTGATGCTTGGGAAAGAGAAGAAAGAAATAAAATGAAGGCCAAGAAAAGGTTTTAAAAGATTTTAAAAGATTATAGGGCCTTAAAAATAAAACCTAGTAAACACTACAGTATTTCATTACACTGAAGGTGACCTGTAATGTCCTTGACCTCTGGCCAGAGGAGTTCTTGCTCTGGTCTTCACCGTATCACATACTCACATACACATGCACACACACACACAGTTGTTTTTAACCACACATAGGCACTGTGCATCAGATCTTGTGCTCAGCACTGACACAATATGACCATTGTGAAACCACAGAAAGTACTCCATGTCTCTTGCCATAGGACCTCAAAACATGTCATTAATAATACAAATGCCATGAAGTCTTGGGAGTTGTGCTGCCGTAGATGTAAGAGAAGAACACAGTTCCTAAGAGGGAAGGATTTGAGTAGTAACATTGTTCAATTAAAAAATAATGACAAATTAATTTTCTTGTCAAATCTTGCCTCTCAGCATGAAAACATAAATCCCCATGTAACAAAGACTCGGTCTCAGTAATGCTGAGCATTAATTGTATTGTTTTGCTTTGTGTTCCAAATAATGCCTCTGGAGGTGTTTTTGAATTTGGGTGGTATTTACAGCAGTTGCACAAGATGACTAAGAAACATTTTGCAACATTAGACAATTCTTATTCTTAAATATGCAATGCCTAGGTCTAGACATAACTAGGGGGACTCTGAATACTAGAATTGAAAATTTTTATAAAAATATTTAATAAGAGCTTATTTTTAAATATAAAATCCTCAGATTTACTTAAACAATTTTGATTTTTACAGTTTTATATTTAATTCTATTTTTTTATTTTTTAACTTTAATATATAATAGGAATAATTTCAAAGAATATATATTTTTATGTATTCATATTTAATATTATGGTTGTTACGGCCCTTCAGGAAACAGAATACACATTAGTTATTTTCACAGAAATAATTTCATATAAGAAATTTATTATCTAGATTTTAGAGGATTAAAATGGCTAAAATATAACAGAGTAACATAGAGCTAGTCACTTGTAAGAGAAGCCACTGCTACTAAGGCTAAGGGAACAGAGAGACAAGATTGGGTTTTTAGAATCTAGAAGTTTATATGGAGGCCCACAGAGCTAGGACTCAAACCTCTAAAATGGTATCCCAGGAGCTTAGAAGAGTGCCCCCATAGCACTGGAGCTAAGATCTGAGGAACATACACTGGCTTTCTGGTGCTGGAATCCCTGAGGGAACACACTGAGGTTGGTTGTGGAATGTGAAACAAACAAAAAGAAACAAGAAACTGAAACCAGCAGCTATTACCAGGATGTAGAACCATTGCCAAAGCGAGTCTGACAGGAACAGGAAGTAAAATTATAATGGGCCCTAATCCTTCTCTCTTCTCTTGCTTTCCAGTCTTCCTCTAGTGTCCCAAATGGAAGAACCTAACAGGGAACCAGCTGACAAGAAGAAATGTGGATTAACAAATCCTAGTCTCAGCATAATAATGAGAAGACTGGTTTTGAAACAGAGAAACAAAATTTAGTAATCTACACAGTTATACCCCTTGACTACTCAAGATCTATCTTCGGCATATAGCTGAAGTTCCATGCAACAATAACAACATCTTTTGCCTACCAAAATACATCTCTTCCTTAAACTCTCACTTTCTCCCATAAAAGGTGAGACATATATGTGAACAGTCATTGTTACTCTGTGTATGTACTGTGGTATACTCTGTGACAATCACAGTATTCCTAAGGGAATTATCAATAACTCCTTAAAAATCAGTCAAATTTCCACCAGAATATTCTGTAACCTGAAGACTAACTGCAAAATTAAATAACACCAACCAGCCTATATAAAACAATGAGGTGATATGCATACACTAAAAAGCAAGGGAAAATATGTTCATAGTATAAATTCCTCTTTCCATAATTGGCCATGATGCCATAGCTACCCTTCTTCACCTATCCATTTGATGTCACCTTTGCACTCAGCCAGAACTTTAGATGGTTGGGGTTCTTTACCTGGTAGGGTGATCTAAAACTTCATTCCTAAAGAATCTGAATCCTTGGTGTTTTGTTTGTTTGTTTGTTTGTTTTGCCTTGGTGTAGTTTCCCATTAATTTTTACTATTTGATGAGGAAATTCTAACAAGCAGCCAGGGGAATTCACTGGATCCCAGGCATAGTCTACCCATACATACCCTTATTATATAGGAGGATCCCAATTACTTCCCAGTCATTGCCACCTCCATTAGAGTGGTGCACACCCCCATTTTCTTTGCCTTTTCATTCAAAGCCATGAAAAGTCCAGAATGGCCACACAGCATTCCAATTCATGGACCTCTTGTCATGCACCCTGGTAGAGGCACTCCTCCTTTGAAAACTAAGCGCTCCAAAGCAACATAATTCCAAATTTCAGGGGATGGAAGCAAACAGAAAATTCTCTGAGTGCACTGTTAAGGCATAATAAGGAGAAGAGCCATTCCACATCTAACCTTGATTTCAAGATCAATTATTCTTATTATAGGAGTAAATAGCATAATGAGTTGGTCACCAATTCAAGGGTAAACTGTAACCTCTTGGGTAGAACTCCATTGTTTCAGGGTACTCTCTCCCAAATGCTGCAATCAAGTATTATCAAGAAAGTAATTTAATAAGCAACACATACATGAAATATAATCTTAACTGTTTGCCATTTCACGTTGTTTATTTTATATTACTTTTACTTTAATATACTTTAATTTAATTTACTTAAATATATTACTTTTACATTTTAATGAAAATATATTCAATTTTGATTTTTTAATGCAACTACATTTAATTTTTTAAACCGTTATATCACTGTGATTGATCACAAGTTGAGATAATGACAGAAATAGAAGATATGTAAATGGAGCTCAAAAAACATGGTGAAAAGAAAAAATAATAGGAAGTCTTTAAAGCTGATCTGCTTACATTTGTAACAATACTAACAATAAAAGCGAATAGACTTCTGTCAACTATGACATATTAAATCCACAAATGGGACATTACTAAATATTTAATGATTCTTTAGTTACTAATCAAAATAATAAAAATAAGGATAAAATTATAAAAATGTATCACCTAATTTTCAACTTGAATAGGGAAAATGAAATCAGCTATATTATATTATTTACTGGATAAGGTAATTGATGATCAAAATATGAGAATAAAAAGAATTACTCATATCAAATTTATGATGCATAACACACAAATGCAACCCTGGACTGCATATTAGAATATGAAAAAAATTATACTATGAAGTTGGTAAATTAAGCAAGAAAGAACAAAAGTCCTCAATCATTTACTATATTTATTGGGTAGTAATTCTGCAAAATGGTAATAATACCATTCTGAGAGCATGATAATGTTTGTAACAAAGCATAATCCTATTCAATTTTATTATTACAATTATCCTTTCTTTTATCCTGGCAGAATACTTATATTTTAACATTATGACTAAATTATTTCAAATGGAGAAACTATATAAATGTTTTTTCTAAAAATTGTGGTAAAATGTGCATAATATAAGAGTTACCAATTTATTATTTTTGAATGTATAACTCACTATCATTAAGTACATTCAATTCATTGTGAAACCATCACCACTATCCATCTCAAAAACTTTTTTATCATCCGAAACTGAAACTCTGCACTCATTAAACAATAACTCCCCATTTTTACTTCACCCCAGAAAATTACATTTTTATATTCTAAATTCAGAAGCACAGTACTTTGTTTCTTCTATAAGATTTTTCACAACAATCTTTAATATCAACTTTGGGGCCTCATTTATGATTGAAAACATTTAAAGTGGGAAATACTATCAATAGTTTGTAAGGAACAAAAATCATACTGAATAACTAATTTTTATTATACCAACTATTGAACTACCAGATAAAATATATAGAAGTCAAAGTTAAAGAGATTTTCATGGGTTTTCTACATGATGTAAAAACGTTATATTTTGAATAAAATGAAGAATTGAGAAAACAGCTTTCAGTTTTAGGCACTGATTTCAAAAATAATTGCATAATAGTTCAAATGAAAGGGTCTCCAAGGCAGAATTTGGGCTAAAACTCTAGGTACTGTTTGTGTGCCAAGCAAGGCCTGTGGTGTGAAATACTTGCAAAGAAACATGATCTCAATTGTGCCAATAGCAATAATGACATTTGGAACATTCAGGATTATATATTTTCTGGATCTGCCTAAGGTGTAACAACTTGAAACATACGAGTTGTACATCTTATTTGATCTTATGACTCTCAGACACATTAGGGAATGCTGACTAAATTTTGTTAATATCATTAGAATTAATTTAGAGAAGATAAAATTCTTTAGTAGAATTAAGGAAATATGTTGGTGCTCCTCAAATCAAGATCAAATTATGGTTTTTTTTCGTAGAAATGAAATTAATTTTTAATTTGAGCTACATGCAGTTATTTGGTATGAACTATTACTAATATTAATCATGATACAAATAAGTTACAAAACTAATTTAAATTTGATTATTATACTTTAAATTTTTAAAATACTTTTTTATTCAGGGCAATATTTTTCTAAATTGAAACAAATTTTACATGAGATATATGACATTCTAATAAAATATAAGGATAATAGATTACACTTAAATCTTGAAATAATTGCTACAGGGACTTTTGTAGATATTACAGATTAAGATTTAATCTTGAATTATAATATATATGGCCAAGTTTAGTAATATATTGTTATTTAATTCTTCTACTATCATAGCATTGAAATATTTAAAAGAAAAAATATTTTAATAAACATTGCGGAGATTTATATACTGCTGTAACAGTAAAAATTGTAATGTGCAAGTAAACTGTAAGATAAAGTTAAAATATTTTGTATTTTCTGTGATTATGATAATTTATATTTGATTCCATTACAATGTATGAACATAGCATCAAGTTTATATATTTTATTTAAGTATGGCTTTAAGAATTTTATTCCACTCACTACTGCCTCAGCCAAGAAAAAATTCTCTAATAAATAAAAGTATGTAAGAATTATAATGCTCCAAAAAATGTTTAGTAGAAAATATGAATATATTAATATTAATAACCTAATTAGTGATTTTATTAAAATGAAGGCAAGAAAATAAAATTTTATGGAATAATAAAATATATGAATTTTACATGAATTTGTTACTATCCAGACTTCACCAACCTATCAACAGACCACCCAATATTGAACAATAATAATTAAATTCAATTGTCTTTGTGATTTCACTGACTTTCATTGATTAAAAATATAATCATAGCTCTACATTTGTCATCAATTTTGTCCTTATGAAGATATACTTGCCAAGATTGGTGGAACTAAGAAGCATCCCCAAGAGTCTTCAGGTAGCTCTGGAAGGTATTTACAATGGTTTTACTAGAATCCAGACCTTCTCTATCTTAGTCACCCCAGTCTTTCAGAACTCAGGGACAGGCAGGAGGTAGAAGCAGACAAAGCCAGTGGACCAAACACAAAGCATTACAGGCCACTGAGTCCAATTTGGGGGCATGGAACATTCTCGCAGCTTTCAGATTATTGGAAACGCTAAAGCCAGCAAAGACAAATGAAATAGCTGATGCTAGTCACTTTCTAGAATTCCATCAGAAAGCAGCCTCATAGTGGCTCAGGAAAGGCCCAAGGCCAGGGGTGGGGAGTACTCAGAACAAGTTCCTAGAAGAATTCTCCAATAAGTAATTGATGGAGATAATTAAACATTTAAAAAGAAATGTGAGAAAGAAAAATGAGAGAAATAACATTACATCCTTAGAGGTCTGATTAATTAGATAAACTTTAGTCTGTGTAGCTCTAATTTAGGATAGTTTCTCAAATAACAGTCACAGCTCAATAGAAAAGGGCGAAATGGGGCCCTAAAAAGAAGTCAGGGCCATAGAACATGTCTCCTGAGGCCAGGAGTCATCTGAGGGATGGAAAGATCTCTGAGCTTCTGGGCATCCCTCCTATACTCTGGGTACCTACATCCTCGCCAAGTTTCAATTTTTATTTTTAAACCATTCTTTAGAAAACTGTGTGTTTTTAATCTCTTTTGTAAAAACTAATTCTTCAGGGTAAAATAAACTCTCACTTAGAGTTTCTATGGTTTACTTAAAAAGACCTTAAGATCATTCAATATTCAGAAACTGCCGAGTTAACAAATAAAAGTTTTCATTTGGAAACAGAAAGTTTCATTGTCAAATTTATGAAAGCCCTTATCCTATGAGCATGTGGTTTGTAACAATTATGTGGTCTGGCTGGTCTTCTGAGTACTCACCCATGTTTGTTCTACATTAACTCCTGCCAAGGACATAAATTCAACAATTTAAATCTTCAAAATGCTAGTAAAAATCACACAACTTGAGGATGCTTTTTGTTCAGATTTCTGGAGTAATATCTGGTATAATTAAGCCAAAGTTAGTTAACTCATATGTTTTGTTATTATTATCCTGTTTTAGGTGTAATCCTCCTATCTGGGAGAACTTTTTTTTTTTTTTTTTTTACATTTATGCATATGCTCCCTTTTGTGACTAGTGGGAAAAGAGATCTCTTTTTTAACATGTCAGGAAAAAAAAATAAAATCCTTGTCTTATTTGGAGGATGGACATTATTTTTGCTTTTTGGGAGTAATTTCCATTTCCACTTCATAGAAGAAGTTTGCTAGCATCAAAAGTAGTGACCCAGTGAGGTGGAGTCAACTACAGATGTAAAGGCAAATGCTAAAAAGGCCATATGCCTTCAATAAATTAGGTAAAAGATTTGTGACTTTGGATTTTTTCTCTGAAAACAGTGTTTCTAAAAGAAAACGGAAACAGAACATCAATTTTCCTCTTTTAGAGAATGCCAAATGTTAAGTAATTTTTAGAATTTATTTTATTCTTAAAGGTTGAAAAAGTATCTGGCATAAAGCACTGAGAAACATACCACTTGTTAGTTCTGAGTTTCTTTCTTTTGATACCACCGGAGGCAAGCTTTTCTGACGTGAGGTGATTCAGCTCTTTGGTAGCGTGCAACTAATACTGAATACAAAATCCCAGGTAGTTATGTGGCTTTTATAATCCACGAAAAAGAAAAATCTGGATGTTTCACTAAAATATTCGATATTTGTCATACAATTCACTAAACATCTAGGAAGGTACGAGGGAAGAAAAGAAAGCAGTAAGAAAGGAAGGGAGGGCTTAGGGAATAAGGGGGGGAGGAAGGAAAGGAGGAGAGTTTGTTGAGTTGGAGTTCCTAGTAATGGGATTTTGATGTTGTAATATAAATATATAGTGCAATTAAGACTTTGGCAATTTGATTTTTTTCTAAAGGTAAGTGAGATTTAAAAGCTTATATGGAAATTGTCTCGTGAATTTTCTGGTGGAACACTTTTTATGTTCTAGCACTAGACACATTTTTTTCCCCATAAATTCTTAATATGACTTCAGATTTATCCTCTGAATGCCTCTAAGCAACTGAGGTTAGGTAAAAGTTTAATTGGGAAAACTTCAATAGCTCAGTTATCTTTGTCATTCCCCTGGATAAATTAACTTAATTTTGCATAAAACAAAGTTTGCTTAGGAACTGTTTTGCCTGGTTAGATTTGATGCTTTATTCATGGGTAGGAAAGCTTTTAATTTATTTTCTACTTTATATTCAAACTACAGACCTTTATACAGGACAAAAAAAAGTGTGGGGGGGGGCGGGCACAGACATACCCATAAGAAACATTGAAAGGACGTTATCTGGGAAAGATCGGTTAGAGTAAAGCTTCATGGTAATGCTAAAAAATACAAGGTTTTCAAAATAGAGAAATGAGTACATTTAAAATTTCCTATGGAAAAAGAAGAAGGAAGAAGGACAACTGCAATACCATCAATAGGTGCAAAAAGCAAGGGCTCTTTTGTCAGTCTGGGGCCTTATGCCCTTATGGTTGGGGAACTGGTTGGCAATTTCTTTTTTCAGATACTGGAATTGACCCTGGGGAGGCTGACCCGAAAGATCATGAGAACCTGCTCTCATCTGGGCCACTTTTCAGATGCATAGCTGAAGGTCAGGAAGAAAGATAGAGGAATCCAATCAAGATGGCAGAGTAGGTAAATGCTGTGCTCACCTCCTCTCACAACCACATCCAAATTAAACTAAATTATAGAACCACCATCACTGAGCATCGCCTGAAGTCTAGCTGAACCAGAGCCCAATACAGAAGAAGTCACCTCAAGACTGGTCAGAGGGACAGAGATGTGGAACTTGCTGGTCCCTCAACCACATGTGACCATTAAAAATTGGGAGGGATATCTTGGTTGCAGAGGTTCCTTCTGGAAAAGCCGGGTTCCCGGCCCCAAACAAGGATCCCCAGGCCACAGTTTCAGTGCCAGGGATAGAAGTTCACACAACTTCTGGTTGTGAAAACCAGCAGAGATTGTGGCTGAGTGAGACAAAGCATTGCTGGAATCCCAGTGCTCCTCTTAAAGGACCCACACATGGACTTACCCATTGATAGACTAACTCATTCTGAGCTCCAGCACTGTGTCAGCAGCTCAAAAGACACCAGGGATATACTGGGTGGAACTGAGTTATCTAGCTTCAGGGCCAGAGGGGCAGCTTTCTTCCAGATGGAAGAGCTGATGGAAGCCATTGTTTCTTTGTTGAGCCCTCCCCGCTCCCAGCATGCAGATACAGGTAGTGATCATATCTGAGTCTCCATCAACATAGTTAACACCCAACGTTCACCTTGCCCAACTTTCACGCACACCCAAGCCACTTCCAGTGGGTTTTCAATATAAACAGCCTGTCTGAGCTGATGCTGTGGATTGTCCTAAAATCTCTCAAAGATTTACAAAACCCAAATTAGCAGCATCTTTACTCAGCATATCCCATACCTCATGCTGAGTAGCCCCAAGCCCGGTACTAGCAGCAGTCAGCCATGGTTGACAACTTAGCTTTCCAAGGCACCTCCAAGCACAATGCAGACAAAGAGAGAATCTTAAAAGCAGCAAGAGAAAAGCAGTTAGTTACCTACAAGGGAGCGCCCATAAGACTATCAGCTGATTTCTCAACAGAAACTTTGTAGGCCAGGAGGGATTGGCAGAAAATATTCAAAGTGATAAAAAGCAAAGATCTACAACCAAGATTACTCTACCCAGCAAAGCTATAATTTAAAATAGCTTCCTAGACAAGAAAAATTAAAGGAGTTCCTTACCACCAAATCAGTATTACAAAGAATGTTAGAGGACTTCTTTAAGACAGAAAAAATAAACAAATAAATAAAATATATGAGTAATAATGTCAATAACTACATATCTATCAACAATTACTTTAAATGTAAATGGATTAAATGTTCCAATCAAAAGATACAGGGTGGCTGAATCAATAAGAAAACAAGATCCTTACATATGCTGCCTACAAGAGACTCACTTCAGATCAAAAGACACACACAAACTAAAAATACAGGGTTGGAAAAAGGCATTTCATGAAAATGGAAAAAAACCTGTGGTAGCAATACTTATACCAGACAAAATAGACTTGAAAACAAAGGCTTTTAATAAGAGACAAAGAAGGACCTAGTAATTCCACTTCTGGGTATTTATCCAAAGAAATCCAAAACACTACATCTAGAGGACATGGGCATCCATATATTCATTTCAGCATTATTTACAATAGCCAAGATGTGGAGGCAACCTGAGTGTCCCTGATTGGATGCATTGATAAAGAAGAGGTGGTACATATATACAATGGAATATGACTCAGCCATTTAAAAACAATGAAATCTTGCCATCTGCAACAACATGATGGACCTAGAGGGTATTGTGCTGAGTGGAGTAAGTCAGAGAAAGACAAATGTCATATGATTTTACTTGTAAGTGGAATCTAAAGAACAACAACAACAACAAAACAGCAACAAACTCATAGATGCAGAAAACATTTTGATGGTTGCCAGATGAGAGGGCTGGTTAGGGTTGGGTAAAAAAGGGAAAGGGATTTAGAAGTACAAATTTGTTGTTACACAGTAGTCATGGGATATAGGGTATAGCATAAGGAATATAGTCAATAATACTGTAATAACTATGTATGGTGCCAGACGGATACTAGGTTTTTTGAGGTACTACATGGGAGAAGGGCAGGGGGTTAAAAAGATGACAGGATTAAGAAATGCAAACTGATAGTGACAAAACAGTCATGGAGATATAAAGTAAAGCATAAAGAATATAGTCAATGATATGGTAATAACTATGCATAGTGCCAGGTGAGGACTAGACTAATCAGGGGGATCTTCCTAAATTATACATATGTCTAACCACTATGCTGAAATTAATAAAAAATAATATTGAATGTCAAAAAAATTAATTAAATTATGTATCTGAGCTCCTGAAAAAAAATGAAAAAGGAAAAAAAACAATAAAAAGTAGAAAAGTATTTTCATCACACTACACTCGTAAAGACTGTACTCATGAGTACTATTTGTAAATCATATTAATCCTTGCAAAGCCAATAATAGAATGACTAATAAAGAAGAGATGGTCCTTTATGGTGTAAATGGATGATACCTAAAACTCTGGAGAGCACTATAATTTAAATACATGGAACTGGGAAACTGCTTCTAGCATTAAAATGTTATATTTAGCAGGACAATTTATATATATATGATGCGTTAATCAACCAGTAATATTGAAGGAACAGTAAAAAAAGAAAATGCAAAGCTTTGTGCAGGTAATTTGTAAACATCAACTCATTCATCACATTAAGGAATTTTATTTTCTTCCCTCTTTACCAACATAGCCAAACAGTTCTGTGTGGTCTCACCCCATCACCAGTATGTTATGTCTAAAGAGGCCAGCTATGGACAGATTTTGGGTCACCCTGACCTTCCTTCCCTGCACTCCATTAAAATCAGTCAGGTCTTCTAGGAGGGTTTCTGAACCAGAACTGGAGGTAATAAAAGAGCAAGAAAACGCAGGACATTCTTGCTGTTTTCAGACGTATGAAATAATCATAGAAAACCAAGAATCCAGGTTAGAGTAATTCCCCTGGCAAGGCAGTAGTATATTGGGGGTTAAAAATGATAATAGTAATTATAATTCTACAATAAATACAAATTTTTATATAATCATTATTGCATATGTGAGTCTACCAACAGAGATACATGCACACACACACACACACACACACACACACGTATGGGAATCGCATATATGGGTTTTCTGGTAGATACATAATTTTCAATGTTTTTATTCAACAGTTGGTACTTGAATCAAAACAAACTATTCATTTAATTAAATAAATTTTATTGTTTTCCTGCTAAATGCTAGGCACTGCTCTACTGGCGATACAACAGTACACAAACAGGCATAAAATCCCTGCCCTTATCAAGCTAGAATTCCATTGTAGGTTTTATTCTCTCATTTTGATCAATGTTCATATTCCAAATTATGATTCATAATAGAAATAAAAAGGAAGTATAATTAAGGAGTGCCTTTAAAAATCGTATAGCTGTAGTATAGTCTATTCATTTTAACTTGGGGAGCATAAGAACATAAACATTAGGACACATGAGGATCATTTTATACTGAAACCACTTAACCTCAGTCAATGATAAAGTTCAGTATGGTTCCGAGCAGTAATAATTTGCAGATACTGGTGATATTCAAGTCTCTTAACTTAAGGGTTTGGGGGATACAGCCCCAAGTAAAGATGATCAGAAAGCTGAGTGCTTTCAAGAGTTGATTTTGACCTTTATCACCCTGAGCAGTTCTCTATTCACCTAACTACAGCTGTCATCCTTCAAGATCAGTTCACTTAACTTTGTGTACATGAAAAGACAACCATCAAAAGAGAAAATCCAATTTTACAACCAAGATACAACCCGGATCTCCCTTTAGAGAACTAAATAATATCAACCACAATCAATTTGGGGTTACTGACCAGACAGAAAGGACCTGAGGGCCCCATTTAGCTGTCTGCCTGCCTTAGTTACCACTGAAAACAAAGGTGGGACTTGATGTTAACCAATTGGGAATTACATGACACGAGACGAGGAGGAAATAAAACATAAACGTGATGACAAATTTTGATTCTCAAGTATTGATAGGACACTGATCACAAATGCGACTCCAAAGACATGATTTCATGAGGCTTTCTGTACTTCAGAGTCTTGGTATCACTTGTTTGCCTCCTGCCATGAAAAGCCACTAGGCATGGAGATGGAGAGCCTGGGACTTCTCAAAGATCAAAGGCCTAGATAACTTGTTACATGAATTTAGTAATCCTCTAGGCTCACGAAACTCAAGCCTTTTGGGGCAGTCATTTCATGCTTTGGATATGAGCTGGTGACAACAGCAAAGTCAGTGAGACCAGAGCTGCCAAATTTAACAAAGAACTATCAGGTCACTCTGACTGAAATGTGCAAAAATATTTCAGACAGATACAAATTCCATTTTCAGTGATATACATATAGGTAGGCTACTTTTCACAATATCCAGACCCAGTTTTTAATACCTCTCTTACCTCCAATTTTTTCTTGTTCTGCTGCTTTCATTGGAGATGATAAATTGATCACTGTATACCATATATACAGTGTATATTTTTCTTGTGTAAGAAAATTCTTGTCACTCCTCCTGAACCTTATTTTTTTCACATCAAATAAACACTGTCTCTTTCTCATACTATTTCAAACATTATTTTATTTTATTTTTTTTTTTACTCATACTTTGTCGACAAATAATTCATTAAAATTTGTGTTTGGAAATGCTTGACACCAATGTAAAAGTTGTTCAGAGAGAAATGTATTTCATAGATGAGTTAACATTTGCCCCTAGCTCAGTGTTATGAAGAATAAATCAGCTCCATTTCACCTTGCTACACAGACTGAAAACTTCAGGGTTTTCAAGATAGTGCTTCTCTATTCTCCCTTCTTTCCTTTCTATTTTTCCCAAACGTCCATCTGCATTTCATTATTAAATCTTAGGTGAAATCTTCTTCCTCCCTTCTAAATCCCTTCCCAGATGTCATCTTGACCCCGGTTACTTGGACTTTGGTTAGGCGATTTACCTCTCTTGTTTATCCCCTCCGCTCTGCACTGTGATTATTTCTGAGGTGGGAGTTAGCCCTTTTATCCAACTTGCTTATCATTTTCTACAGCAAAATTCCTAGTCAATTCCCACAGGGTTTACATCTCAAAGATAGGTATCAGATCCTCTGATTCGTAGGAATTAAGCAGGAAGCATTTGGGTTTAACCCTGACATGACAAATGGCACCAGGCTCTGTTCCTTAACCCGAACCATGCTCCATATCACACCCCTCCTCTGATCGCCCCTCCTGGTGTGAGCTAAGGGCCTCTCTGGAAGCTCTTTAGGTCCTGGAACCAGACTGCGTCGGTTGGAAATCCTGGATTTGGAATTCTGGACCTGCTGCTCCCTAGATGTGTGACCACGGGCAAGGTAATCAGCATCTCTGTGCCTCAGTTTCCTTACCTGTAAAGAGGAAGCAAGAATAGTACCTCACTCGTATAGTAGCTTCAAGGACTGGGTTAGCCCAAAGTTGTTACAACAGTTCTTGTCACTTAGAAAGCACTAAACAATGATTAGCTATTATTCGATTTGAAGAATAGATGAACTAGGAACACTTCAAGGTTCCACTTCAGCTGAATCCTCCACATCCTCTTTAGTACCCCCTCATGTCTCTCCTTTAAGTCTTATACCCTTAGTTTCAAGTACGACTTAGCCCTTTAACATATTACAACGCACCTACTCCCAGAAATCTTCTGCAATACCCAATCTCCTCATTACTTTGTTATTCTTAGTCCTCATGTAGGAATGTGTGTATATACATATATAATTTTCAACTTGCATAATAGTTGTCCTAAAATCATTTTATATATTAGCCTTTTGTCTCCTCAATTATATTTTAAACTTTCTACCTACTCATCTCTCCTATTTGCTTTGTCCCTAACAATAGCGTAATGAATAATAATCCATTTTAAAACTTTCTCACTGGGTGCTAAGTACTATAGTATTAGATATCACACTGAATCTTCACAATGACCCATGAGGTGAACATGACTACCCCACATTGATGACTAAACTGAAACACAGAGACTTTAAGGAACTTGTACAAGTGGGACTTAAACCTGAGATTTCCATACCCTAGATCATTTCTTCTCCTACAGAAAAAAGAGTTCACCTAAGGTACATAGAAAGCGCTTGTAGACTAAATGAGTGAATAATATGAATGCTGTCATGAAGTAACATGATTTTCTCTTGGACAAAGTTGGGGGAATTAAATTTTAAAAGTTTGTGTACTGGAAGGAGTATAAATTTTAGAGTCTGACTGACTTTAGGTTAATTTCTGGCCCCAACAATTTCTGATGCATGAGTTTAGGCAAGTAATCTAATTTCACTAAATCTCAAGTTTCCTCATTTGTAACACAGGACACTATCAATCTCAGAGTGTTTACTAGGGAATAAATGAATTTTCATTTACAAAACACATTAGCATGGTGCTTCAAGAGGGCTCAAGGCATGTGTGAAACAAAAATCCATGGAAGACATAAAGGTGGATTTATGTTTGAAATGAATAATAAAACAAAAACAAGAAGCAATTGGAAGGGCAGGGGGGTGGGGCATGAAAGGTAGGTTTGGGACATGGGGGTGGGTAAAGGATGTGGGAAAACTTAACAAAATTAAGTGTCTACCTCAAATTCCCAGTTTTGCTTCTATATTAAAAAACATTTGCATAATATAGCATTTGTTTAGATGTTCTCAAGGAAAGCTAATGATTCATTATATAATTATGGTTGTGTAGAGTTGTCATATCAATGCTCTGTTTGATTTACCTTATTTATATATTCTTCCTCTACCAGTTTCACAACTCAGAGCAATAGACACCTCACATTTCCTGTCAGTACAGATTATTGAGCTTTGCTTTCAATATGATGGTGTCATACTGAAGAAAGTAGTACGACCAAAATAACAAATTAGAAATCACTGAGAAGCAAAGAAATTCTGAGCTCCTAAGCACATATAAATTTACTTCTGGATATTCTCAAATGACATTTTTCTTACTGAATTCATTCTAAAGTTATGAATCACTATTGCAGTAAAATAATGGAAAAATTTCATAACTGCATAATCTCATAATCTCTCTTTGCCAGATTCACATTTAAATTCTTAGTTGTTTCTATATAAAATACACACCAGAGAAAGGATGACATGATTAAATAATCAAAAGATTGCATCACTCCAGTGGCTTCCAAGGCAATTAGGCAAGTGAACTTTCACATGTTTGCCATGGAAAGTACTTTATATATAAATGAAGATCACAATTGACTGATTGATATAGATAAGTTTTAACATGTTTTATTTCAGTCAAGAACCAGATTATTACCTAGATAGTTTTCACAATATAGAGCTTGGACCTCACCGACTTGTGTCATCAGTTCTAGGCATCTCCACTTTTGCAAGAGTCATGATCATCTACAAATAGAAAAAGAAATTACTTTCTGTGACATGCCGCTCAAGAAAGCAGACTGTTTGACAAAGTTGTTGGTCATCTAAAATTACATATGAAATCTTGCTCTTATCAAAATATTAATACTGCTTCAGCAAGCAAAGATAGACTTTTTACCCACAAAGGGAAATTTCTTTTTCATTTTTTGAACCCACACTAGCAACACTGCTATTCTTAAAGATCATATTCCATTTTGTAATATAATATTCTTATCTCCTTTCATTACATTGCAGCATATTTTTAATGTGGATAAGACTTATAGGAATATAATCTCTCTCTGTTGTAATAGCCAGGAAAAGGGTATTTCGATAGGTTTCAATACCTAAAAGTCTAGTGAAAGTGTCAAATGTAATTAAAATAAATATGCACAGATAAAAGTTGTAGAAAATCAGGCTGAATATATATATTGGCTCCAGATTTTATATTAGAAAAATTATTTTTACCTTAAAATAAGGGTACTGAAAAACCTAATTTTCTGATATCTGTTTATCTTCCATGATTTTCTCCTTAAAAATTCAACATAGATAACAAGCTGATCAATGGAGTATATTTTCATTGAAAGCACATATATGTATACATATATACATACTTATATACATATGTATGTATATATGTGACAGAAGTGATATACATACTCTTCCTATGTTAGTGCAGTAACTAAGAATAGCTTAATAATTTCAAATAATTGAATTTGGATCCTTGGGATTTGTGAAGAGGCATCAAATAATATTTTTATAAAATACAAATATCTGATTATACAGATAAAGTGGGTCATAGAAAATGTCCTAAAAATTCTACCTTGCTGATAGGACATATTTTTCAATATTATTTGAAATAGAAAATATTGGGAGGTAAAGTTTATGCAACTCAAATACCTATATAAACCTATAGAGTGAAGCCTAAATAATTAAATATAGGCTAGTGAATATTTTATATAGAGTGTGATGTAATTTATGTTTTTTTTAACCCTAGTATTTTTTTTCTTTTATATTTGTATTGCTTGCTAACCCTAGTTCATGCCTATTCTAGATAATCATTGGTTATCCAGAAAATTGACTGTTGTGAACATGTAGACTTTAACAGATATTTTATTCTTTGTCTAGGTATTTTGATATATTTAATCATTAATATAATGGTGAAAGCAAAAAAATATACATTTATTTAACATATGGTTTCTTCCCACAGATCAATGCTCTTTAGGCACTCACCTATCTTAACTCCTATAAGACGATATTGCTACTAGTAAGATTTCACAACTCCCACTACCTTTTTAGCCCTCAAATGCTCTTTACTAGCACATAACTGTCCAATGACCTGTTTCACAAAAGGCTAGAAATTGTCAGGGATGAATTACTTCAAATCAATATATCTCCTAAAACCACCTTTTGTAAGTCTGCTACTCTCGTCTTCCCTATTTTTTTTTTTCCTTTTTTTAAAAAAATTAACTAGGATATCCCACTTAATTGATGTTTTTGTATGGTCAGCGACCATTCTAAAATATGTCTATTATTTGGCACATATTTTGAAATTCTATTTGCATTTAAGTTATATTGTTATTGGTTCCACTCTTTTCACGAATTCATTGGAATAAGTAGGAACAAAAATGATATAATTTGATGTATTGGTTCACTGGAGATTTAATTTTCTGTGGGTCCTTGCTTTTACATTTGGTTAAGGTTTGAGAGCTCAAAGTATTATTCCTGACAACATGTTAAATGTGTGAGGTATGGATGTATAATGAAATACTGCAATAAATGTCTTGTGTCCGTATTGATTTTGTAGATGAATCTGCTTTAAAAATTCTGGCACCCAGCAGCCCAATATCATTTAACTATGGTAACCTTTTATTTTTTTAAAAGAGTGTGGCACCTTCATACTTAGGTGGCCAACTGACTCTTAGTGACAGAAGAATTGATCCTCATCCTCTCATGCTATAAGGTTATTTCAAAGAATGAGCCTCGCAATTGATACACGTCCAGGAAATCTAGCCAGTGTCAAAAAATTGAGACACAATCTGATGTTTTCTACAATATCTGGTATTGTTTTCTAGAAGGGAGTGTTCCTTAAGAATTAAAAAGTTATTGCGGCATGTGGCTCTGAGACATGTGACAAACAAGAAGCGATAATTCATGCCTTAGAATTAGACTTATTAATATGAGATTGTTAGGAATACTCTGCTACCTTTTAGAGATTTGCATAAACTTAATGAAACAATGAAGAGATTCTCTGTTCAGTAAAGATAACTGAAAATGTGACGGACCAAGAAAATGTGGGAATCAAGGAAGGTATTTTTGTGCACACTAGATGCTTCAGGATTAGTATAAAACTGTGATAGAAAAATGTGAAAGGAATGAGCAAGTAAAGGAAGATAGGGGCATTGTATCTATCGGGCTCTTCCTTATTTCCAAATCCCTGTACTTCCCTGGACCATATCCTTAGTATCCGTTAAAGCAAGTAGCTCCCCAAAAGTTCCTTAGTCCTGTTTAGATCTCAGAGTGGATGTTTGAATCTTTTTATACAGCTTCATTTGCCTAAGGTTGGACAGGAAGGAAGGAAAGGAGGAAAAGAAAGAAGTGGGAGAAAAAAAGGGAAGGAGGGAGGGAGGGAGGGAAAGAGGAGAAGGAAGGAGCAAAAGAATGAACAAACTGGTCCTTAGTGAGAATTTTTGTATTATTATTATTAAATTTATTGGGGTGAAAATAGTAAAATTACATAGGTTTCAAGTGCACGTTTCTATAATACATCATCTAGATATTACATTGTGTGCTCACCATCCAGAGTGAGTTCTCTTTCCATCACCATATATTTGGCCCCCCTTACCCTCTAGTAACCACTAAACTGTTGTCTGTGTCTATGAGTTTTTGTTTGTTTGTCTTGCTCCTTTGTTGCCTTCTGTTTTATATCCCACATATGAGTGAAATTGGGTTCTTGACTTTTTCTGTCTGACTTATTTCGCTTAGCATATCACCAACTATATTATGCTGTAGTTTTGCTGTGGATCCACCACCTTTTTATTTCTGTTCACTTTTCCAACCAAGGAGTAATTTTCCAAAACAAAAATAAAATATATCAAATAAGCAATGATGTGCTCTTTAAGTTTTTCCCTTTAACTATTCCTGTGATTGAGGCTACATACGTAATTTTAAATTCATCTTTAGAGCATATTTTATTGTTTTATTACTTGCTTTTTCCTACAGATGGAAGAAATTATCCGGGAGAATTACAACAGCTTCTATTCATGTTACATGATCAATTTGGCAAAACTCTGCTTTCATCATCCTGAACTTAATTTCACTAATAATCTATCCAGAATGCTTCCATGTTCAGAGTTATATTTTGCTTTTCTGTGTTCATTTTCATGTTAGAGCCTTTATCTATATGTTCCACAAAAACGTCTTGAGGATCTAACAGTCTGTCTACTGCATGCTCACAATTGTCCAGGCCCTGGGACTACGTCAATGATCCAGATGCCCCTGCTTTGGGATAGGCAAGAGACTGATCCAATGGCACAAAGTGACTCAAGTCTTAAATTTCCAATTTATGTGAAATCTTTTCAATAACTCACCTAAATCATTAGGCAGTTAATCACATATAATATGCACTCTTTAAAGCACCATAGGTAAGCAATTCAGAAAAATGATCCTAAGTCATTTTGCTGAAATAGGAAAAAAATATGATTTTTATAAACTTTACTTCTAATACAAACAAATTTTTGTTTGTTTGTTTTTCATTTCTCAACTTGGTAAAATGTCTGTAATGTTAATTGGGCAATTTGTCAGTTGTCAGCATGCTAGTTTTTTTTCAAATTTAAATTCTGTTCTCAGCATTCATTTTTCATACTATTTAATATTACAAAGTGCACCCTTTTAAAGTGTGTGCCCTACATACAAAACCATTTAGCATAAATAATACCTGAACCCTGGAGTAATGTTAAATTCTTTAAATGATAGGATTGAGCCCTATGAAAACAATATGTAGATCAATGGAAACAAGTTTGTTTTGGTCAATCCTGAACCAAATAAAGAAATCTTTAGAGTACGAATATTATCTATATCATCAGCAGTGGAAATTGATAACTTTCTTAATTAGCATGTCTCCTTGACCTAACGGCCTAAATTTTATTGGATTAAGTGGCACTTAAACACACACACACACACACACACACACATACACATATATTCTATATCTTTTTCATATACGTGTGTGTGTATGTGTGTATTTTGTCTACAGCCCTTTTAAGATTTCACAACTGCTAGCAGTTTTTAAACTATCAAGTCACCCAAAGAAAAAGCATTACAACTATGAAGGACTCAAAAGCAATTTAGTAAAATGTTATTTGAAGTCTTTGAGTCTGCTAAAGGCCAAATACATGGAAGTTTATTTTCCATTTTTTACTGACTGTAGTTTTATCCAGACCAATGGTCCCTTCATTTCATGGTATTTTCTCAGTCCATTTCTCTAAGTTCTCACCTCTCACCACAATCAGGGTTGAGAGAAGGAAGCAGATCTACAATTACCACCAAGAGATCCTATCTGGCAGTTGTCTCGACTGACACAGCTACTTTCCAAGCTACTATAAATGCGTTAGACTGCCTTTGACCTTTTTCCTCATCTCAGTGAACTACAAAGGAGAAACTGTCACTGAACTGTTATTTGTCTCCTAAGATCTAAAACTTGTAAAGCCATCAAACTGAGACACCCTGATCATAAGAGCATATAATCACAATCTAATGCGCCCAGAAGCTTCCTGGAGATTCCAGATTGCTGCTTCTACATTTTTTTTTTTGAATAGTACATAACACTAATTAGCAGTTATTTCTTACCAGAAATCACAGTCTAGCTAGTGAATTTTATCTGACACAACATAAATTCATGGCTGTACTAATGTTATCTTGCTGAATAAAAAATGTATATTGAAAATAATTGGGGTGAGGAAAAGTTCCCTTGTTTTTTTCTCTTTTATGTTCATTTACTATATTTCTGTTGTACTTTGTGGATATTCTGCCTCATATTGTTTTTTTTCAAGGATTTTTATTAAAAATATAGCTAACATACAATATTATATTACTTACAGAGATACACCATAGTTATTCAACATTTATATACCTAAAGAAGTGATCCTCATGATAAATCCAGCAACCATCTGACACCATGATATACGTTATATCCCCATGAGTTGTTTGTTTTATACCTGAACATTTGAACCTCTTATTCCTCTTCACCTTTTCCCTCTGTTTTAAATTTATCGATTATAGTTAACATTCAATATTATTTTATGTTAATTTCAGGTGTGCAGCACAGTGGTTAGACATTTATATAACTTAAGAAGTGATTCCTCTGACTAGTACCCAACTGGCACCATACATAGTTATTACCATATCATTGATTATATTTCCTATGCTTTACATCCCCATGACTATTTTGTAACTACCAATTTGTACTTTTTCATCCCTTCATCTTCTTCACCCTGCCCCCAACCCCCCTCCCATCTACACCCCCACAAACCTAGTACCCTTCTGACACCCTACATGGTAGTTACAATATAATTGACTGTATTTCTTATTCTATACTCTACATCCCCATTACTGTGTAACAACCAATTTGTACTTCTTAATCCCTTCCCCTTTTTCAACCCACACCTCCAACCCCTGACCCATCTGACAACCATCAAAATGTTTTCTGTATCTAAGAGTTTGTTTCTGTTTTGTTTGTTAATTTTGTTCTTAGATTCCACATAAATATGAAATCACATTGCATCTGCCTGATATACTCCACTCAGCGCAACACCCTCTAGGGCCATCCATGCAGCTGCAGATGGCAAGAACCCATTCCATTCCATGGAGCATTATCCCATGGTATACATGTACCACTTTTCTTTATCCATTTTTCTTTATCCATTTTTCCATCGATGGACACCCATCGATGTGCCTCCATATCTTGGCCATTGTAAACAATGCTGCAATGAACATTTGGATGCACACATCCCCTCAAAGTACTATATTCGGTTTCTTAGGATAAATACCCTGAAGTGGGATTACTGAATCCTTCACTATCTCTTTTATAGGCTTTGTTTTAATGTCTATTTTGATTGGTATAAGTATTGCTGCCCCAGATTTTTTGGTTTTTCCATTTTCATTTTCATGAAATATCATTTTCCATCCCTTTACTGTCTGTGTGTTTTTCAATCTGAAGTTAGTCTCTTGTAGGCAGCATGTATAAGGGTTTTGTTTTCATATTCATTCATCCTTCCTATATCTTTTGATTGGAACATTTAATCCATTTACATTCAAAGTAATTGTTGATAGATATATAGCTACTGCCATTTTATTATTCATAATTTTGATTTTTTTTTTCCATCTTAAAGAAGCCCCTCTAATATGCCTTGTGATACTGGTCTGGTGGTGATAAACTCCTTCAGCTTTTTCTTGTCTGGGAAGCTCTTTGTCCTTCAATTTTTAAATGATAGCCTTGCTTGGCTAGAGTAGTCTTGGTTGTAGATCCTGCTTTTCCATCACATTGAATATTTCGTCTCAAACCAGTCTTATGGGAACTTATAAGTTACTAGTTGCCTTTCTCTTACTGCTTTTAAGGTTCTCTCTTTGTCTTTAAACTTTACCATTTTAATTGTAATGTGTCTAGCTGTGGGCCTGTTTGGGTTCATCCTGTTTGGGACTCTCTGTGCTTCTTGAACTTCTATGTCTATTTTCTTTACCAGGTTAGGAAAGTTTTCAGTCATTAGTTCTTCAAAGAGGTTCTCAATCCCTTGCTTTCTCTCTTCTCCTTCTGGTACACCTATAATGTGAATGTTGGTATGTTTGATGTTGTCCCAGAGGCCTCCTAAACTATCCTCATTTTTTTGTATTCTTTTTGCTTTTTGCTGTTCTGATTCGATATTTTCTACTACCTTGTGCTCCAAATTGCTGATTCGATCCTGTGTTTCATCTAGTCAGCTGGTGATTGCTTTTAACACATTCTTCATTTCAGTTATTGTAATCTTCACTTCTGACTGGTTCTTTTTTATGGTTTCTATGTACTTTTTTATGCTTGCTATCTCTTTGTTGAAGTTCTCACTAATTTCCTTGAGCATCCTTATAACCATTGTTTCAAACTCTGTCTCTGGTAGGTTGCTTGCCTCCATTTTGTTTCATTGTTTTTCTGGATTTTTCTCCTGTTCTTTCATTTGGAACATATTTCTTTGTTTCCTCATTTTGGCTGCCTCTGTGTTTGTTTCTATGTATTAGATTGATCTGCTATGTCTCCCAGGCTTGGCTGGGTGGCCTCGTGCAGTAGGTGCCTTGTGGGGCCCAGAGGCAGAGTGTTCCTGGTCGCCTAAGCCAGGTGCTCCAACAGTGTTCTTTGTGAAGATTCTGTGTGCTGTACTATTATAGTTGAGACTTGATTGCTATTGGCACATCAGGGGATGGGATTGACCCTCCGACTGATTGGCTGTGGGGTTTGGCCACCTCCACAGCTTATGGGCTGCTGTTAGGGCAAATTACCTCATGGAGCAGGATTCACCCTAGTGGCTCTCATGCTGTTGAGACCAGCCTTTGCTTGTGCCACTTATGGGGACGATTGGGTGGTGCTTTGCTGTGGTCTGAAGCCAATCTCCAAGTATGTTGGTACTGGGGCCTCTTGGGAGGGGCTCCAGGGGTGGCCCACGTTACTCACTGCCTGTGACCAGCCGGGGACTACCTGATAGGAGCTATAAAGTGATCCACAGTTGCTCGCTGCCTGTGCTAACTGTGTAGGTGTATGGGAGAAGCCTCGCTGTGAACCAAGGTTGTCTGATATCAGTACCAGACCTGGGGTAACTCTGCAAAATGCCAGGACACCTGGAGGCCTGCTGCTAACTGCCAGCTCCCTTAAGGTTCAGCCACAGATAAAGCCTTGTATGGTACACAAATTGGATGAGGCAGGGTCTCAGGGAGTCATTAGAGTGGCAAAAGTTGTGGTCACCAGGTTAATGTAGATTCTTGTTTGGTGCCAATGCTCAGCCTGGAGTGACTCAGCAAAAGTCTCAGAGCACATGGAGGCCAATCACCACCCACCTGGGTCTTGCTGGACTCCGGTGGTTTTCCAAGTAAGAGTGCAATGTGGGCGGGTCTAGCTGATCACAAGAAAGTGCCTCAGGAGTTGGGGGAGTCAGCATGGTGGAGCAGCGGAGCTCACCAGGCCAATCAGATTCAGGTAGCCCGTGGGGGTCAGGCTCAACACAGGCAAGATGGCTACCACCTGCTGGCTGCACAGGAGAAGGATCCCACACAGTAGAATGGCAACTGTCCTCCAGCCCTTGCTCCGCAGCCACATACCTCAGTCTACCCTCATATGCATCCAACGCCCCCCAAGTGACTATCCCTCTGCTGGAGCCCAAGGTGAGTGCCTACAATTGAGAGAGTCTGTGTGCAGTCTGTTTAAGAGGATGTCTGGATTTCCCACAGCATTCAGTCCCACCCAAATGGCTGGAATTCACACTGTCTTCCACAGCCAAATGTGAGGGATCCTCTTCCCAGCACCAGTACTCCAGGCTTGGGAGTCTAATCTGGGGGACTGGGGTCCCTTGCTCCTCCAGGGGAAACTCCCACAGCTGAGATATTGCTCCTGATTCTCATCTGCCAATGGAAGGTTTGGGGCCCATTCTGCATCTCTGCCCCTCCTATCAGTCTCGATGTGGTTCTTCTTTATATTTTTAGTTCTAGGACTTCTGTTCAGTTAGACTTCAGATGGTTCTCCAGGTTAATTGTTCTATAACTTAGTTGTAATTTTAATGTATTCACAGAAGGATGCAGGCACAGTGTTTATCTACTCCACCATCTTGGATCTCTCATATCGTTTCATTTTTGTGGTCTCTCTAGGTGGATTATAAATTCCTCAGACCAGTGAAGAGGGTTCCTAATTTGTAAAAGCCTTCCTTCATGCTCAACACTGAATAAAATGTGATGAATAAAGGCTCCTGAAATAACTAGTTAATTAATGGCCAAGTAAATTTTACAATCATTGTCTATAAAATCATAAATTTAATTTCCCAAATATTAAAACTAGCTTTGTAAATTCCTTAATGCTTTCAGGTAAAATATTAATTTCCATTATTCTGTGGAAAATAGTATAGAATCTAGTTATGTTATTATATGTAACACACATATGCACTGTACATATTTATACGTATACATAAAATAGGCATGTACAAATATATATGCTAGCATATGAGCACTAAGTTATGAAATCACAGGGCATGAAATGAGCCAAGTTCTGTATAAATTCTAAATGTAGAGTAGTGTGTGTTTTTGTCAAAAGGCCATTTTTTATATAGTCTATCTAATCTTACATTTCTAGGTATTATTAGAAACCTTAACATTGGAAAATCTGTGAGAATACAGTTGTATATCCAATGAAATTAATGATTTGATCTAACCATCTAGATATTGGCTTAACTTTCTAGTTAGAGTACGCATATAAATTAGCAAGAATCTTTGTTTATTCTCCCTCAAGGGTAAGTTTCTCTGTTTTGTTTGCTCCTGTAATTCAAACATCTAGAATAATGCTTGGTGCATAATACGAACTCAACAAATATTTATTGAGTAAATAAGTGAATGACATGATTGTGTCCCAGAAGGCAACATGTGATGGAATTATATGTGATGGAGTTATCTACATAAAGAAGGAAGAGCTCAGCAGGGAGAGACAACAGCATGTGCAAAGACCCCATTGCAGAAGATAATGAGTTATGGTCCAGTACTGAAAAACCTCAGATGGGTTGGAATACAGAAAATGGGGGAAGTGATTTGTAGCCTTGGAGATAGAAATGGACTAGACTATAAAGTCTTTTCAGCCCACGTTGATTATGATGGTCTTTATCTTTAGAACAACAGAAGCACTGCAGGATTTCAGTCAGGGGAGAGATGTGACCTGATTTGCTTTTTGAAGAAATTATGCTTATGGAGCTGAGCAAGGTTTAGAGGACAACATGAGTAGCAACAGGGAGCCCAGTTAGTAAGCTGTGTGGTACTCCAGGTAAGAGGTGATACAGGCTGCAGTAGATGGTACTGGTGAAATGGAAGGAAGCTTATAGCTTTGATATAAGGTCACAGTACTGCGCATTTTCTCCATTCCATCTAGTAGAGTTTGTAATTTCCCATTTGTTTATGTGACTATTGAGTAATGAATGACTGCTCTACTAATCTCTGACCTCCATAAGGCTGACACAATGTGTAGTTTTACTCTGCACTCTACCCCAGTACTTAACATCACGCCAGCACATAACAAATGCTCCATAAATATTTGTTGATTGGGTGAATGAAAGTACATTCAAAATTAAACCTGTCTTGTTACCATACATAAAAGAGAGGTTTTCTAATTAAACTATACGTGAAACACTGAAGTTTAGAATTTTAAATGTTATAAACTTAAAGAAATTTCAAAATAGTATAAGAACTTTAAATACATAGGAATGCTTGAGTTTAGTATGTTTTACAATGTTTCTAAAAGATGATTGGTTTAGGTAGTTCCACCATGAATAGGCCACAAGGGAATTTATTCCATTGCCAGAGAACTGGGCTTTAAAAGTAATTCTATAGACAAAAATCTATATTCTTTTCACTTCCGTTATTAATCCTACTTCTGAATTCTGGAATAACATAGGAAAATTCTAATCCCTTTATTATTTTTCAAAGTTGTTTAAATATTTAAATATGCTCTGCTAAGTCTACTCTAGATAATCTCTGTGGCTTGCATATAACATGCCTTCTAGATTTCTACAATCTTGGATACCTTTTTTTGGAGGCATTCTAGTTTGCCAATGCTCCTAAAATGTATACTTGTATTTGAGGAGCACCACTTTGTGTGTATATATATTATAAATACTATGAAACTTCACCTCATACATTTAAATACATATTATATATATATATTTATATTATATATATCACGTTGTGTGTGTGTATATATACATATATATAATATAAATATATATATGTATATATATTTAAATGTGTGAGGTGAGGTTTCAACACAATGCTGCAATTGCAATTTGACAGCGTAGTGTGCAATGGGTTTAGTGCTTCCCATGATCTGAGCCTCATTTTTTTTCTTTTTTTTTTTTTACAACTCTTCCTCCACAAACCCTCTTTCAGCAACATGATGTCCAGTGTGAGAATTTCCTTTTCTCCCTTCAAGACCAGGCTATTCTTTGTAACCAGGCTATCTGTATATAAAAAGTTAGGGGACCTTCCCTATCTACCCCTGCTGTTGCCACCCCCACTGTCTTTTATGAAAGATAGTTCTGCTCTCGCCATAACTGCTCTGCCCTTAGTGAAGACCACATTGTTAAGCTTGGTATAGTTTGCTGTTTCCTTTCCACCGGGGGTTTGCTAGCCTTTCTTCAACCCCAGTATGAAGGGGACTATGAATGAATGAATAATTTGTAGTACATTCTACTTTGGAAAGGGAGTTCTGCTTGTTGCTTTATAATTGGACAAAATGCAAGTATAATGTTTTAAATTGCACTTGATATCTTATTTCACATCCCCTAAAAGTACCCACCTAAAATGAAGTGATGACATATAAGGCCATTCTGGAGCAGAGAAGGTATTTTTCTCCCCTATCATGAAATAATATGCTTTAACAAACATGTTCTTCCCTGGGTAACAGACCCAAGCAGGTTCTTTTATCACCACCATATTAAAACTGAGCACCAATCCTTTTGCAACAGATAAACAATATAGAATCCTAACTGTTAGCTGACTAATTTTAAAGAAGACAATGCAATAGAATTTTAGTACCAGAAAAATTTTGGGCCGTTCCACAGAGTTTGTTCCTATAGCATTTGAACATTATTCTCATTTGGGCAGATTTTTATGTTGATGCATTAAACAGTTTATTTTCATACTATGTTCTACAGTACTCTGGGGTTCCAGCTGAGGAGGGGACCAAGCAGGAAGAGCTTATTCCCTCTCTGCTCCCTGCTTTCACTAAAGCAATTCCATTCTTCTGCTTTATGTATTTTGTTTACTGTATTAGTCAACTGGGACTGCCACAGCAAAGTATCATTGACTGGGTTGTTTAAACAAGAGCAGTTTACTTCTCACAGTTCTAGAAACGGGGAAGTCCCAAGATCAAAGTGTTGGGTAATTTGATTCCCCAGTGAGGCACTTCCTGGCTTGCAGGTGGCCACCTTCTCGCTGTGTCCTCACGTGGTTGGTGAGCCTCATCTTTAAACAATTTGAAGAACTAAAACTAACTGAGGATAAGTCATATGCTTAAATTGGGATCTCCTCATTCACAGCTCATTCTGCTACCTGTATGATTATTTCTCACTACATGTGAACCTCAATAAAAGCATGATGATCAGAAAATTAAATGATCCTTGCCATAATATACTTCCATTGATAAAAATCAATAACTATTAATATAGTTTTAATTTCCAGGCAGAATCTCAAAACAGTTAAATTAGTGCAAATACTTTTTAATAAGTTAGGCTAGTTTTCATCTGGAAGCTTAGATAATGTCATTGAAAGTCAAGTGCTCTTTATATAAAATATGGCTCATCCAAGGAATGCACATCTGTTTTCTGAAATACAATTCCAAATTGAGAACCTTGTCAATTTTAGTTAGAATAATAACACAAACCACACTAGTATAGCTATTTTCTCTCATCTAATAAATACTTTAGCAAAAAATTAAAATGTGTTTAAAACAAAATGATATCCAATTATTAAGGGCAGCTGCTATTTTTCATCTGTTTACAGTTTTTCAACCTAGATATAATTTGTTTTAGCCACTATTTCTGATGTACTAAAGTCTAATTATGATAGGATAATTGAGTAGGTTGTTAATTGTGGAATCTAACTGAATCAGAATCCATCATGATAGCATTTAGTTATAATATCTATTACTAAATAGTAATTACTGCTATAAATATTAACATTAGCAAAATAATATGAGAAAATGTAAGAAATTTCTAATTTTGAGATGTATTACTTTGTAACTTGTCTTGTCAGATCTTCTACTAATAGATAAAATAGGACTTCTATAATTTTCTAAAGAAACTGATATAGATAAACAAAAAAATCTGAACCTGCGTAGAAAAAAATGTATATCATTATATATTATAAAACTAACAATTATTTTACAATCAACAATTTTTATGGAGTACCTACTATATGTAAGTAATCTATCATCTTAACAGGAAATTTAAGTTAACATGTATTGTATGTTTGTATAATTTAATGACTAATAACATTTAATAGTATACAGATCCTGTTTAATAATAGTATATATTACTACATATAAATATATTAATTATATCTATATATACATATATATTTCCATAGGCGCATATATTTTTTAACTAGATTATATTTAGATAATTACATTTAGTCATTTTTGATAGGCTGAGCAGTTATTAGGTTTTCAACAGATAAATACTGAATTAACTAAATTTAGGTTTATATTCATAGCAGGTGCTTTCAAAATAACGAGTCCATGTGGTAGAACAATTACTAGTTTGTACAATAAGTAAATCTCAGTTCATAAAACTCAAGAAAAAACTACCACCTGGACAGTCACCTAAAGACTGAACCAGATGAGCATCTGAGGTTCCATCTATTTATATTAATGTCCATTCCAGGTTGTAATAAGTAGGAAGGGTGTTCAGTTATCTGTTTACTGGCTAAAGACAATGCTGTGTGAGCTGGTGCATTATTGTGATGCAAGAGCCATGAATTGTTGGCAAAAAGTTCAGGTCGTCTAACTTTTTCATGCAGCCTTTTCAGCACTTCCAAATAGTAAACTCGGTTACTGTTTGTCCAGTTGGTACAAATTCATGATGAATAATCCTTCTGATATCAAAAAAGGCTAGCAACATTGTTGCAACAAGTTTGGGAACTTAATTGTCTAACCTCATATATAAAAACTCACAAATGATCTGACCTAGAATTTTTCCATGGACTGATATAAGCTTTCCAAAATTAAATATGTAAGATTTACCCATTTCCTTTAGTGGAAACTACTGTAATATTTGCTAGTTTTCCAACCTTATGTCATCTCTACCACTCACATGGATTCACCAACTCTCACAAGAGTTTACATATCACTATATCACAAGAGTTTGTGTGTGTGTGTGTGTGTACACATGCATTCTTCTCTGCCTTAGGATTTGCCTTTACATAGACAGTGCTAATGTAAAGCATCTACATGATTTATCATCTGTCTTGATTTTAATTTTTTTAAATAAGTATTTTTTCTAATCTCTTCACTTTGAAAATATATTTTTGACCGGAAAGGAAGGAAAGTTAGAATTTTATTAAATGAATTAGAATGTGCTGCATCTCTATACTAATAACTATCTTAAAACTTTTTGTTTTAATCAATTTGAACAATATATTTGAATATAGCATTTTAAATATTGAGCACCATCCACTAAGGCAGACACTCAAATGTGGATGTTTAATGCATGGACTGTCACACCCCATTTATATATGCATTTAAGCCACTGATGTGTATTCTGCTAACTGTATTCCACTGAGACTGTTATTTTCCAAGTACATTATTTTCCTTAGAATAGTTCTCACGTTCTAATATTGTCCTTATCATAACAATTGCAGTAGGATTTTTTTTCTTCTGTTTTCAACACTTCATCCTAAACTATTCTTCTCTGAATGAGATACATTTTTTAATAGCACTCACAAAGGGAAGCTAGTGTTTAATAATTGTTTGTATTGAATGGAAATATCAAATTATTGTCAATGTCCTGATATTTAATGATTCTAAAATTTAATAATTCAGGATAGAGTACCTAAGTGTGAATTGGGAATTTAAAGTTTCAGATCCTTAAACAGTGACACTTGTTCATTTAGTTATTCAAGTAGTTCCTGGATAGCTACTATGTGCCAGGCAGTGTGAGGGGCACTATGGAATCAGAGGAGAATAAGATAGAAAGATCCCTGCCTTCATGGTGCTTTCATTCAGTTGGAGAAGACAGAGAAGTCTGGTGGTGGGAAATGTGAGGAAGAGTGGAGAGGGAGGTGGGCACCCTCTTTAGGAAGCTAATTATGGAAGACCTCTTAGAGACAGTGGGGGGCAAGTAGTGTTATTAGTAAAATGTAATATACATGCCACGCCTGAAACATCTTTGATCTACAAGATTTTCATCCTTTTAATTGACTCGGTCTAATTTTATAAATGTCCCTGCCCTTGTTCAAGGAAAAGCAAACTATTTCTTCTACATTTATTTCTGTCTCCTTCAGTTAGTCCTCTGTATTCAGTCAGATCCTCACTTTTATCCCGGAGTTATATGGGGAAATATGGCAGTCTTATAACTTGAGATTTATCATGGGAGATTACAGAAATGGGAAGACTGGCAAAAGACAGAACCAGCTAGCATTGACTAATTTTATCCGATATGGAAAATCTCCATGGGAAGGAAGGGGTTTCATACCAGATCTGTAGTTTTTACAGGGAAGGTGTATGAGACTTGAAAGGCCAGAATTCACACCAGATCCAGGGGATCTGAAAAATCAGAACTAAACAAGTACTGGGTGAGTTAGAGCACATGATTTCTCTGTTACTACATGTGTCTACAATGGACAGATGTCAGGATTGATATATGTCAAATGCTGTCATATGTTGGGGGACCCCACTCTGGGGATATAAAACTCAAAACCATGGAAGCTTTCTCCAATGTCTTCACACTAAAGAAGTAGGCACAGATGTGCAAATAAATAGTATGTTCAGGGAAAGGAGTGATTATGTCTTTCTTGGGAAGGGTTAGTGATTATTACAGAGACAAGAACTAAGTTGATTTGGCTGATGAATAGTTATTTAACAGGAAACTCCATAACAAGTGGACATTAAGGAGTTGTCTTCATGTGAGGTAAAAAGTTAGCTTAAGAAGTAAACCAGGAAATTATGCAGGGTGGGGCTAAACAGATAATCTGAAGAAGGAGAATGAGATGACACATTGCTTTACCTCCCCCATCTGGCCATTGACTAGGGAACGCATACATAGTTTTGGGACTGGAAGATTATACACGGTTAGAGGGTATAAAGAATTTGGGGCAAAGCCTTCTACATTTGACCTTGAATGGAAAGAGATGTCCAGGTAGAAAAGATGTCATCAGTGGAATCCATCAGAGACTCAGCAGGGCCTGAAGTTAAATGAGATGCTTACAAAGGCCAAGAAGCACCATCCAGAAGGGTAGAAACCTACATAACTATTTATCCACTATGTGTTTTACATTTTAATGTAGCAAAGCTATTTTGAAAACGTCATAGTGTCTCAACTATTTTGAGGGAAATAGGCTGCCGTCCATGCCAAAGTCAAAATATTAAACCTAAGAGAGGGTATAGATGGCAACATGAGAAAAAAAAAACTCCCAAATGAAGTGGACTTGAGCAATATGTGGGGGCAGGGAAAGGCAAGTGGAAGATTCAGTTAAGTATCCAGAAATGTCCCTGAAACATCACCCTGCCTTCTGCCCTTGAATTTGACAGTGTCATTACGGAGAACTGATTAAACCTTGGTATCTCGGCCCTTCAATGAGGTAAACGGAATCAGGAGGGGCTGGAGGGGCAGCTGGTTCTAAGGTGGTAAGTGAGCCTACTGTTCAAAATTTCTACACAGACAAGTGCAAAAGTGAACCACCAGATGTAAGACACTGATTCCTGCACAGAAACACTTCATCTCTGCCCTGATTAGAGAGGGAAACAAGGACTTATATATTCACTCAGTCATTTCTTTATGTATTTCATAAATATTCATTGACTATCTCTCAAGGTCTGTGCTTTCTGCCAATGGCCAGAGAAAGGCAGAGCTGCTGTGATAGCACTACATGCAAAAGTCAAGTTGTGTTGGGAGGTCAGAAACTCCCTATACTTGCAGGAGGGAGCCACTGCAGCTCTGGGCTACTTTAGCACTCCTATGTGCAGAAGTACTCGGCAAGGCCTGCCAGTGTATGACTTTCCATCTTCAGGATTTTATACAAACCAGGACAGATCCAAAACTACTCTATCACTCAAGATACCACCAGCAGATTTGGAAAAGATTTCTCCAGCTTCTGAAGTCTGAGTATAGATACTTGAATGAGAGAAAAGAAAGTGAAATAAGAAGAACAAGAAAACAGAGCAATTTTGCAGAAGAGAAAAGAGTGAACTAAAAGGTAGATTTCAAGGTGATGTGACATAAAAGGAAAAGCATTGAACTTGGTAGGAAAATCAAACGTATTGTGCACTTACTATATCCCATTCATTGTATTAAGTCATATTATATCCATTCACATAATGATGCTTCAAAACAACTCGCTTTATTCAGGTTTTATCACTACTATTTTAAAAACAAAATATACTTGGTTGGATTAAGCAACTTGCCCAAAATCAGATAGCTAGTAAATATCAAAGGTGGAAATGACATCAGATATCCTATTTTACAATCTTTCCAATATGACAAAAAATCAAAAGACATCATTGTAGTATTGATTCTGTCATTAAGTCACATTTATTTGAACAAGTCAATTTGACATTCTGGAGATCAGTTTCCTTATCTGGAAAATTACATTTCCTAGGGTCTAGTTCTAATCATCATAGTAAAAACAGTCATGCTTTGGCTCTTCATAGAAGATGGATGAAGGGAAAAAAAGGCAAATGTGGAAAGAGAAAGAATGAAGTAGCAGGTAAAAATTGGGTAGTAGAAGGGCAGTATATGGGATTGAAAATGTTAGAAGGGAATTGAGAGTCCCAGGTTGCAAGGAGGGTAAAATTGGGAGTATGTGTGTATATGCAAAATCTACTGACGCATTACTTGTAAATACTGAAAAACCAATGACAGTAGTATTTGGCCTGAATCCCAGAAGAAAAAGCTGGTTAACATACCCTCTACATAGGCATGCACATACACACCTGACCAGGACCACCACACACCAATTACTAACCTTGAAAATCAGGGCAAGTTGCCTCACAAGGCAAACACAAAATGTAGAGACCATCGTTAGCCAAGTGGCATTTGGGCTAGTGGACAGACAAGCCCTCAGTGATAAGCTATGCCCCAGAACTATCATGGATTCTGGCATGGTTCTTATTTGCTTTAGTCTTTTTCTCTTTTTACATATACAATCCCCTCCAGGGAACAGGTGAGCTCAGAACTGGGCTATAGGGCTCTGTCATCCACTGACTTATCAAACCAGAACTTCAAACACAATTCTTTCCATAGCCTGCTCATCCAATTCTGACCATTTCTCCTCTTTAGGTATTCCAAATTCTTCTGATTACAAGTATCTAAACAAAGGAAATGGAGTTATCATCCTACCCTCCCAAAGATGGGAACCTCTGGTTCTTCCAGGGGAGCACAGGTAACACCCGTCAGATGTAGCAAAGATGATTTGCCCCCTGATAGAAACCAGGGTACCTTTCTAGCTCTGCTCCCTGGCATCCCTCACATCTTTGGATCCAATAACCACCTGAGGGGGCTTGATGGCTGACAGCCTAGATGAGGGGCAATCCAACCTGCCCCAGCTCAGGAACCCAGCATGTGCCGCTCAGTCTGGCTGGCACCGTCTGTGTCGCTCCTGCAGTGTGTCTCTTCAAGACGAGTTCCAAAGGAAGCTTTACAAGGAGCTGGCCCGAACTACAACCCCTTGGAGAGGCCCGTGGCCAACGACTCGCAGCTGTTTACCATCTTCGCCCTGAGCCTCCTGCAGATCATTGAGGTAGTGAGTCCGTAGTGACGCAAGCTCCCAGGGGTCATGGAAGCAGAGGGTGGCCACGGGGTGTGACTGGCGCTGACACTCTAGCTGGCTCCTGGCCAGGCCAGCCTGCGCTCTGACCCTACCCGGCCTTCCCTCTGCTGTGTGCCTCAGTCTCCCTGTTCGCCAAAGAGGAACCAGTGAAGCTTGTTCTACCGCCCCGACACCTGCGCGTGGGCGCTTCAGTCGGGCCTTAGAAACTCAGATCGAACTCAGAACGAACACATCCCGAGCCAGGAATCAGCAAGAACAGGGTCCTACTGATTATATCACACTGTAGCTTCACATGGGTTATAAGTGTTGGCATGAAGTCTAAACATTCGATGCCAATTTAGCCATTTCTAGACTTCTCTGCTGCCCGTGGCATGTAGCTGCTTTGGGTAAGGGCCTGGCCCTGAGCTTTGCAGCTGGTTAATCTGTCCAGGAAGGGGACGGGGCGCAGCTACGAGCAATTAAGAACCCCTCCCAATTCCAATAATGGGCCTTTTTGGGTTTTGCCTTCCGGGTGAGGGTAATGCTGGTAGTATTGCACTGAGGAAGGGCAAGGCTCCCCATTCCAGATACACCTGGCCGTTCCTCCAGGCTGCTGTCCTCGGCACCACAGGTGGCCGGCCTTGCAAACTTTCTGCACTCATTTCAGTTGGCGAATCTGTGTAGTCGCCATGTAAGTTTGTTCTTTTGCTCATCTGGATTGCTTTGAATATTGTTTCCATTGGCATAGCCTTCATAGGATACAAACATTTTACCAAATGTTATAAATGGGTTGGAGTATCTAATCTGTACAAGGTGTTGGGTTCTGCTCCCAGCTGGTGCAGGGCACAGAGATAACGGTGTTAAGGGGGAGGGAAGCATATGGTAGGAGAGAGGTGTGAGCATAGCCACAACTCCACGTACATAGTGCTAACACCCTCCAGAGGGGTTCAGAAGATAGGTGATATTTCATAGTCCTACAAATAAAGAGTACCCAGAGGACCACGATGGTAGAGGCCTAGGGATGCCGAACTTGCCCAGCCCATGAGCAAGATCAAATATCCACGTATACAGGTAGCAATTACTCCTGTGAGGTGGCCTAGCGTTGAATGGCCAGCCTCTGACAATACATAAGAGACCCAACAGAGAAGCTGGAGAGCCCTAGGAGCCCTCCGCGAGCTGTGGGAACTCTCCGGGCCCGCGGAGCCACTGATGGAACCACTGAGCCCCATTGTTCATGGTCCTATCCACCCAAACGGGGTGGTGGGAGCTTGTTACAGGCTTAGGCCTACCTGCAGGGCCACTGTGGTGCATTCACAGCTTCGCTGTCTGCAGCCTTGGCCTGGGAACACCTGGAGCAAGCAGGAACATCAGAGCGGCAGCACAGGCACCTTGTCGCCCTGGCAAGAGCAGTTCCTCCCCGCAGGAGGTGCACCTGGCGTCCTGAGCGCAGGCTCGCTCCATGCTTTCCCCACAACTACTGGGCACATAGAGCGGGCCCAGAGGCTGCTTCCATACGGACCACTTTCTCTGTAACAAACCAGAGAGAGACTGCATAGAGACGACTGGGGAGCCCCGCAGCTCTCTGGGGACCTTGGGAATTTGGGGGGGAGGGTGGTTTGTGTCAGAGGGGCTCCGTGAGCGCCATTGTTTATGGCCCTTCCACCTCCGTAGGACGGGAGGAGACTCTATATAGGAACGTTGGACTGCCTGCAACATTCCTGCAGTGTAAATCCCAGCCACAGCAATCAAAAAAGAAAAGGGAAATGAAGAAGTAAAACTCTCATTATTTGTAGATGACATGTTACTGTATGTATAGAGAAAGAGTCCACCAAAAAACTATTAGAACTCATAAATGACTTCAGTCAAGTTGCAGGAAACAGAATCAATATACAGAAATCTGTTGCATTTCCATACACCAATAATGAACTATCAGAAGAAGAAATTAAGAAAACAATCCCATTCACAATTGCATCAAAAGCATAAAATGCCTAGGAATAAATGTAATCAGAGGTGAAAAACCTGTAGTGTGAAAACTATAAGACACTGAAGAAAGAAATTGAGCAAGATACAAATAAACGGAAGGATATACATTGCTCATGGATTGGAAAGATTAATATTGTTAAATTGTCTTATTACTAATACACAAAATCAACGAAATCCCTACTAAAATAACAATGGCATTCTCAGAATTAGGACATCGATCCTAAAATTTATATGGAACCACAAAAGACCCCAAACAGCAAAACAAATCTTGAAAAGAAGAAAGTGGAGGTATCACACTCCCTAATATCAAACTATACTACAAAGTTACAATAATCAAAACAGGATGATACTGGCATAAAAACAGATATATAGATCAATGGGATAGAATAGAGAGCCCCAAAATAAATCCTTTTTTATATGTCAATTAATCTATGACAAAGGAGGCAAGGAAACACAATGGGGAAAAGACAGTGTCTTCAATAAGTGGTCTTGGCAAAACTGGACAGATACATGCAAAAAAGTATAATTGGGCCACTTTTTTTACTTCATATACAAAATAAACTCAAAATGGATTAACAAGTTAAATGTTAGACTTGAATCTATAAAACTTCTAGAAGAAAACATAGGCAGTAAACTCTTTGACATTGCTCTTACCAATATATTTTTTTTTAATTTGTGAGCAGTCATCAGATTTATAAAAAAGCTGCAACAAATTTTAAAATTATACAAAAATATCATTTTCAAAACAATATCAAAAAATGGGTGTCTTTAACCATACTCAGCTCATAACAGAGCAAATGGGTGAGTGGAATAATAATTCACGCTTTAGCATGTTTTGTAAACTGACAACAGAGAAAGTTGGTTGAAGGAAAGCAGAGGAAATTTTTCCTTTAAGAATTAGAACCGAGGGGCTCCATAAACATCTTCTCAATGTGGTACCTGTGTTTAAAAATGTACATGGGTGGAAACTCCAGGGATCTTCCTGATTCTTCATTTAAGGTCCTGGTCATCCGTGCCACAATGTAACACTTGTGCTGAGTTACTCTCTGTACCAAGCAGTCTCTGGTTCCTTTGTGTGTGCATGGTAGTGGTTCACATCTTGGCTCCTTGGCGATCCTTAGAGCCACTCAATATTTTTGCCCCAATTTCTCAATTTCAGCCATTAGCCAGGTAGTCATACAAGAGAAACACTGGTGTATAGACAGTCCATCACTGACTGCACTAAGTCTGGTTTGGCTTTAATGGAGAAGTTGATAAAGTTGGTGTCAACCAGGGTGCAATAAGGTGGGCCCAGCTGTGTGTTATACAGGAAGAATAGCAGGGGATGGGGTGTTGGCGGGGGTGTTGGGGGACTTCTTTTTCCTTGCGTGCACTGGGATCTTTCTTTTTAGATTTTAATCTATCCTTTTCTTTAAACCTCTGATCTCTGAGACTAAGCATTTGCTTCATGGTCCCATAATTTCTTGTTTTCTTTAGCTTCCCCATGTTCTCACTGCACTCTTGTTTCTTCCAGAATCACAAACAAACCAGCAATATCTTTTAAAATATGTCTCCCCAGGGAAGGAAAACAAAAGAAAAATAAACAAATCGGACTACATCAAACTAAAAAGTTTTTGCACAGCAAAGGAAACCATCAACAAAACGAAAAGACAACCTATTAAATGGAAGAAGATATTTGCTAATGATATATGCAATAAAGGGTTAATATTCAAAATTTATAAAGAACTCATACAACTCAACGCCAAAAAATCAACCCAATTAAAAAATGAGCAGAAGACCTGAATAGACATTGCTCCAAAGAGGACATACAAATGGCCAACAGACATATGAAAAGATGCTCAACATCACTAATCATCAGAGAAATGCAAATTAAAACCATAATGAGAAACCACCTCACACCTGTCAGAATGACCATCATCAATAAATCAACAAACAAGTGTTAGCAAGGATGTGGGGAAAAGGAAACCCTCCTGCACTGTTGGTGGGATTGCAAATTGGTGCAGCTACTCTGGAAAACAGTATGGAGGTTCCTCAAAAAATTAAAAATAGAACTACTTTATGACCCAGCAATTTAAAATATAATAATAATAATAATAATAATAATAATAAACAACCAGTCATAATGGTTTGAATGTTCCATTACCTTCATATAGACTTCCCTCCACCTTCCTTTAGATCTTAAATTTTAGCATGCATAAGTAGTACTGGGAAAATTTGTATACACAAAACATATACTGTTCTTCGTGATTGATTTAAAGAATTTTCCAAAGGTAATTTTGGCTATAATTATTTTAATTATTGTGAATCTCAAAACGTACTTCAAAGGCTCCACTAACACTACTGGTGGATGTGGTTGCTCACATTATATTACTATATGTGCGTCACCCACTTTTAGTGCGACCTATGTACATGGAAACCTACCTAAAATAAAAAACATCGTAGACCTGCTATTTAGCACCACCATATAAATGGAAATAATGTAGTATTTGACCTAATCAAAAGGTTTTAAATAAGTCAATTTTAGGATATTTTGGGGAGGTTCAGACTTTGAAAATTATGACATAAAATGCAAGAAATGCAATCAGACAAGTTTCTACCAGGAAAAGAGTTCATTTTTCACTCTGCAGCTCAAATCAGCTCTACATGACATTTATATATCCTTAAGCTTCAAATCAGTGCCGCACAGTGGGGGCGAGGTGGGAGGCTATCAGAATCACCCAGGAAACCTTTTCAAACAACACCAGCCCTCCTCCCCCAGGAGTCCCTCCTCCCCCTGAGATTCTGCCTAAGATGTGTCTCTGAACTTGAGCAACACCATCTGTTCACTTACAAATAGGCATGTTTATCTCCAAAAGGGCAGGTTTCTGCACATGAGTCTCTTACATGTATGGGAAGGGGGTAGAGAGAGCTGAAACATGCATCAATGACATAATTTTTCAATTGAATGGTGACATGTTAAACATTGGACATATCTGTTATTTTCTGAGTGATATATTCAGATAGTTAGCCCCTTGTACTAATGAGATAAATATTGCTACTTTAAATATTCACATAGGTCAGTAAGGTTTATTCTGGGAGTTTTCTGTAAATTCAGGCTTCATTTTGTGAGATTTTCATAAATGCAGGCATTTGTGGAATTAAACAAGAGAGTGACAGATTCAGCTCAAATCAACTACTACTATTAAAAAGCATGGTGGGTGAATAACATCAACTTTCTATCACAAGGAGCATTAAAAGCCATGTTTACGATACACACATTTCCCAGCGCTTAAATTCTTATGATGACTGTGTCACAGTCCCTGAGGTATATTTTTCCCCCTTTAAAACACACTGTGGGGATTTGTAGATATTGTTCTATTCTCCACAAAACTGACCTTCAAGGTTTCCTTTGCTACAAATGTTATCTTGACTTTTTGAACATAAGATACAAACATAAATACACATACTGCTCACATTTTTATGTTGTAATTATATAATTGATTCATTTTATTCTAGCGTGCTTTTGCCAAATTTTTGAAATGTGGAATATGTTGAGGTTTGTAAACTAAATATTCATAAATTACATTTTTTATTTTTGTAAGTAAAAATATTAGTATGAATACACATTAATGTATTTATGGAATTAAGATATTCATAATGTTACAAATATATTTGACATAACAAGTGTTTTTACCTGTGAAGTGACTGGAAGATGTCTGAAACCTCTTTGACAGATAGAAGCTTATGTCCTGAAATACAATAATAATTTTTAAGATAGCTAACATTGATTAATGTTTACTCCATCCCGTGTATGGTTAGTAGTGCTTTATGTCAATTAATTTGTTTCACCCTTACAACAGTTCTACAATGTAAATACTATTAATATCTCAATTTATATATAAGAGTGCTGATGAAAAACATGATATTTCTCAGGTCACAAAGTTAGTGAGTACAGAGCAGGAATTAGAATCGAGACACTTGCACTATAGTGTGTGCTCGGGAACACTTGACAACTGTCAAAGTCCACTGGTGCTTTGTGGCTCATCTGCCAAGCCCTGCTGTCCTTGTACAGCACGATTCCTACCCACGTCCATGGCCTCTCAGAGTGGACATAGTACAAGTTACAGTTGTTTTAAAAGCAGTACTACCCTGTGTGTCTTTTCTCATTAAAGACATTCTGTGTGGCTCTCCAGCACAAAATTGCCTTCAGAATGCAGCATAGTTTTCCTTTTTAAGTTATTTTCCACTGAGGCACATCATGTTAATGTAAGATGAGATCTTTATGTCTCCTTTTCTTATCCCATAGGGTTTCTATACTTGCCTCCCTCATAAGCAGACCCTATAGAGAGCAATAGAAACAAGATCTGACTTCCTTGCTCTTCTATTCTCTTTCTGCTTTTTGCCACCATTATCTAGAGATAGACATGGTGAGATTTGGACTTCTGGGTTTTTCTCTTCCCCTTATTATATGCTCTAAATCATGAAGTTTAATGGCCTCAATCTTAATTACAAGTGGCATCTTCTCTACACTATACCAGCTAATTTTTAAACTCATTGTTTGGCTACATAGAAATTTCATCTTGGAGTTTAGAAGCTAAATATGAATTCTTTCCCTTCTATATTTCTGCTATAATCATAGGAAAAGGTGCCCATTTCCTGCACCTTTCCCTTCTTCCTCAGTAGATTAGTGTCTTTCAATGACTAAGAGAGCTATTCTGTTCGTGGAAAGGCAAAAGAGAAGAGCCCATTAACACATTTTAAAAATGTTATTAATTTACTATATGTCAATCAACAGGTTAGCGGCTGTTAAAAAGCCCAAGCCATCTGAGACCCAAACTTCAATCATACACACCATATAAATTAGTAGAAGGAAACTATACATTTATAGAGATATCAATACAAAGGGATATAAAAGCATGTGGACATCAGAGAAGGAACGAGAACTTCCAGTTCTAGGGCTCAGGGAAAGCTTTACACCTGGGTTAGCATCTGAATTGGACTTTGAAGAATGGTTGATTTACTTGTGAGGAAGGAGATTTCATGTAGAGTAAGGGTCGCAAGCTGATGTAAAAAGATTTGAAGGCATCAATTTCCCAGGTAAATGGGCTGTGACCAGACTAAACACTTAATTACTGGGACAATGGAAGTTGGCCATGCCAAGGGCATGGAAGCAGAGGTAAGGTTCCAACACCAGTCTCCAGATGCCATTACCACACCTGAAATAACTTATTTGAAATATCCTTTGGAGATTTTTAGCCTTGTCAGGTATTCAAACAGATTTTCTTAAAGTTATTGGGGCCTGTCTCCTATGATCACAAATTTGCTCAGTAGTCAACTCCTACCTCTAACCAGCACAATTTGTAGCTTTTGGTTAAAGAGATCAATAAGATGAAAAGTAAACCATTGCATGTAAAAGGTCTCATTGTATTTTTAAAAATCAGTATATCAGCAGACACACACAAAAAAGTGGTCTTTGACCTCACCAGTGTCAGAAATGTGAAGTGAAATTTACCTTTGAGAATAATCATCATCAAAATATTTCCCTAGTCCTAACAAGAAATAAAATAGCAAATGACAACAACAACCAAAAAAAATCACTGGTTAAATTAAAATGCACATAAATTTATTTATTTATTTATTTATTTATTTATTTATTTATTTATTTATTCATTCATTCATTCATTCATTCATTCAGTCAGTCAGTCAGTCAGTCATTCATTATGAAACAACTCTTAGGGTCTTCTAACAGTTAGGCATGGGGTAGATAATGCTAATGATTCAAATGTTGCTATGGTAAATTAAATCCTTCTTGAGAAGCTCAAAATCTAGAGAAATAACATATGTAAACAAGTAAGCCAAAAATTTCAAGAACTTTATTCTTCTAAGTACCTGAATTGTAATAGTCTCCTAAATCTTATGCTAAATTGCCCGTTGAATCCTACTCTACAATACCAGGCTGTTTTTGGCCAGTGGGGCCCTCTGGTGGACCATGCGGGTGATAATCGAAACCATTGTTGCTTCCTCAGTGTTTATTAATTTCATTTCGTTTTAACTTTTGTTTCACATGGTTCTGTTTAATACTTCTGGAAAATTCTCACTTGAGTTGTTTTATTCCTTTCTTTCCCTGTATTTTTAATTTGTTTTCTTCAACTTTGTCAGAAAAAAAAATAATTCCTTTTTTACCTTCTTTGTTCCTTTTTATTCAATATACTAACCAAAAAACAACTATGGTCAAAATAAAGTTAGTTAGCACGAGTACAAAATCTCAGTTAAAGAAAATAAAATCCACTTATTTCTAATTGAAATTAGACATGAAATAGAAGGAATGGCTTCCTTGTTAAGCCATTGTTAAGTCATTGGAAAAATCATGAAATGAACCTAGAAATCTCAGTATTTTACATCCTCTTCTGTTTTGATTGATTGAATTATATATTTTTTAACATCATTATTTTCTTTATAATCATACACTATTAACAGGACTTTGTGGGCTGAATTCTAGACCATAATTTATAGCCTGTTTCTGTAAAATAAATCACAACACATTGCTAGCAATGAACTTATAAATAAATTCAGGAAAAATTTAAAGTAAAAGATATTTAATATATAATAATGAATTTTGGTTATAGATTATAAATGTTTCTTATAAATTACTTGTTTACTTCTTAAAATGTTTACTGACTACCTTCTTTGTGCCAGGCACAATGTTAAGGACTATGAAAAAAATAAATCTGGTTTTGTGACCAAAATGTTGATAAATCATTATAATATCTGTTGAACAAACCATTTCAAGTCCCAATTAATACATGTAGTTGCAGGAAATTAATGTGTCCCTCTTACCCTTTAAATCGTATTTCTAATTCTTTAATGCCTTTAATTAAGTTGAGGGTAGCTTACTGTTGCATGTTGCTTTTCAGGATTGCATAGTTTATTCTTAATTGTATCATGAACATTTAATAATACAAATTTTGCATCCTGTGTGCTGGAATTAGTAACCACCATCCCAACTGAACATCATGTCTACATCCTCTTCACTTGCTTTCTGTCTACTGTGCATTACATTCAGGCTCACACTATTTCTTATCTTGATTATTAGAATAGACTCCGGGATTTTTCTTCCAGCTTTACTCCACTTTGCACATTGATGCAAGACATGGTTATGATATCATTTCATTGCTCAAAGCCCTTTGATATCTTTCTAGTATATGTATAATGTAGGATAGACCACATAGCAAATCATGAAAAGCCTTTCAAAATTTAATTCTATCTTCCTGTCCAAATTCACTTTGTGGTATTTGTCTGCATCCAGATAAACTTGAGTTCAGATCTCATTCTGACACTAATTTAGCTAAGCAATTTATTTAACTTCTCTGAGCCTTGATTTCCTCACTTATGCGTAAAATGAAGATAATAATAATACCTACTTCATACATAGCATTGTGTATATTAAGTGAATATATATGTATACGTCTAACTAATGTATTCAGAAATATTAACAGAGAATTTAAAAATTGTAATTAATAGCATTAACTATAATACTTTCTGGGCTCTAAGTTAAATCACTCAGTATTTGACATACATGTTCTGCTCTTCTTTCCTGCTTTTGCTCCAGTTGTTTCTTCTGCCTAGAATGTTGTCCTTTTCAACTCAGCAAACACAAATTCTATTTATCCTTCAAGGCCTAAACCTAATGTAATCTCATGTAAGACTCTGCTGATTATTTCAAATTAAAGTAAATTTATTGACTTGAATACACAAATCATAGGCATGTATCCATACCTCTGCCACTGAACTTCTCAGAGCACTACAGGGAGATTATCATCTGATTTCCCTTGAACTTAATCTGAGGACAGGATTTCTCACACTATGCATATCGGACACTTCTTGCTCTGATAACGCCACATAAAAAAATCACCCCAGAACTCAATACTCAATATCTGAACAAAACAATCATATATATATATGTATATGTATGTGTATATATATATATATATATATATATATATGTATTTTTGTCTTGCTCATGGGTCTCATGGGTCATTACTTGCTCATGGGTCTCATGGGTCATTACTTCTGCAACTCAGTTAAGCTAGGCTGGACTCAGGTTCTGGGCTCCAGAGCACAGGCACCAGGCATACACTACACATCTCTCCATGTGTCTCTCATTTACCTTGGACTGGCAGCTATCTGGGGAATGTTCTCCTCATAACTACTGGCAGGAACACAGGAAAACAAGTGGGAGTATGAAATGGAAGGAACTGGCACCCTGTAGCATTTGCCCACATTCATTGGCAAAAGCCAGTCTCACGGCTAAGCCACAATTAGTGAGGCAGGGAAATCCATCTCAGCTATTGTGGGTGGGACTGCAAAGACAAAATGAAATTCTATTAACAGGGAAGGAATACAGAATCAGTTATAATGCAACCTAGCACACTATATTTACTTCAGAATTCCTTTTTCAAGGAGAGGAAATCCCTGTAATGGACTTTGGGAAAGGGAGCCTAAGACAAGGAGGAATCATTGAAGAGGATTTTAGGACAGTAAAATCACAGGATTTACTTGTTGGAAGGTCTATCTGGGGTGTCTGGAGAGCATGGATTGCACTGTGAAGGCAGACTGGCTACTACCGGAAGTAATTACGGCAGACAACACGGAACATACAATATGCGAAAGGACAGACAATTAAGTTCACGAACTTTCCACCATGCACTTAACATGTGTGGCCCGAGAGAATGGGATAGGTCCAGGAGATCTTTAAATAGTAAAATTGGATGGATTTAGTAATTGAATAGATGATGTGAACAAAGGTGAGTGAGATACTGAGAACAGCACCTAGTTTACTCTAGGGTAGTGAAGTTCACATCGCTAATGTTAATTCTTTAGATGAGAATGTAAATTAAATAAAATGGGCAATATAGAACATGCCTCATCATAATAATGTCCTACGTATAGACACGTTACAAAGCACTTTCAGACATATTTCAACTTCAGGGCAACTTTATGTGTTCATATTGTTCACTTTTTTTATAACAGAGAAATTAAAGTGCAAGGAAATTACAGGAATATCTGAGCAAATAAACTAGATAAATGGAGGCTTCACTCTTTGTTTACTGATTCAGAACCTTCTGACCAGTTTATAAAGTATCTTCTTTCTTCAATCTGCAACATGAGAAAAATGACTGTTGTCCAATTTGGCAGGTACATTTAAAGTAAAATTAGGTATTTGAAAAGCTCTAATAAACAATAATTATAATATTTATCCCAGTAATCGTCTAAATTACATATTCTATTATTTTCCCTATAACTTTTATTGAGCCTTTCATTGTTTTCTCCCTCTTATAGCAGTTACATCATGCTACACAAATGCAGAATTCACACTGGACTTAATTTCTTTTTATTCCTTTATTTCTTCTTTTTATTCTTTTTCTTTTCCTTTTCCCTTCCTTCCTTCCTTTGTCCCTTGCATCCTTCCTCCTTTCCCTCTTGCTTTTCTTCCTTCCCAGTCTTTCATGTAATCTTTTTTTTCCCCTTGGTTTGTTTCTGTTTTTGCAAATACTGTCTCTACACAACAACTGTAAACTTCTTGAGAAGACGTTATCTCAGTGCTACACACTTCCTAAAAATTTAATAAACATACTTTAGTGGACGGAAGTAGAGTCTGTTCCATCCTTTTATCCCAATGTGATAGAAAAACACTCCTCCCTTTTACTCAACTAAAGATAGAAAAATTACTTTCCATCAATTTGTAATTGTCTGAATATACCCTGTCATTTCCTGTCTTCATATCTTTCTCTTTATCCCTTCCTCTTGACAGAATGTTGGAGAGGAGGGACAAGAGGAAGGAATAAAGAGAAAGATATGAACCCAGCCAGCATTCACAATACCCTTTTCCTTATCCACTACATGTGACTGGTCTACGATGGCCCTTTGACAGGCCACTGAGAAAATGGAAACTGCATTGGCTGAGAGCTTCCAGAAAAATGCTGTTGGAAGGTGCCTAAATTGGCTCTATCCCCTTCGGCCTGTTGCTCCTTCATCCTGCCTGGATGTAAGTGCAACAGATGCCTGGAGGTAGAAAAGCCATCAAGCAACTCTGAGAATGAAAGCCACACATTATGGAACACGGAGCCAGGCCTTGAAAAGAGCATAACTGAGCTGCTCTTAGTCTATTATAGCCCTGGACTGCCTGCTTCCAGATTTCTTATTGTTAGACATCAATGCTACCTTTGTGTGAAGCTTAGCATTACTAATACACCAATGCTGAAGGCTTACTTCTTCTAGGTGTTTTTCTTCTCATATACGCCTAGTTAAAATTTTCTCATAGCCTTATATTTCCACCACACTTTGGTCTTTATGTGGAATCCTTTGGTTTATTCATCCATGTTGTCTGTTAGTCTACAAGCCCTTGGAGTACAAGGACTCTTACTCATAAGTATTCTTCCCTGGGGATCCTGGAACATAACCTCAATAGAACAGGGGCTGACTCAAAATTCAGTGAATTGAATTGAATTGAGTTGAATCAAATGGAATTGAATGGTGCTCAGGTGGAAAAAGGAATCTAAGCGGGGCTAATCTTCATTTGCTACACTGATGTGTTGTGTCACAAAACTCAAGCTTGGAGAAAAATTCACTCTGCCCCCTACACCAGACAGTAGGCAGACTTATTTTGTCAGTCCTACATCCATTCTCTAGGCATCTATTTTTTCCTTTTCTATATTGATTTTCCTTTTGGGGAAACTATTCTCCCTCCTCTCAATCCCAGTTTACAGTTGCCAGAAATTAACACACGATCTAGGCCTTGCCATTCAGGACAGTCTAACCTTTTGGCCATGGTAATTAGCTCAAGGATAGGTATGTAACCAGGATAAGCAGGGACATAATTCTGCGATTTTGTGGGCTAGACGGGAATGAGAGTGTTCTTTGTGCTGAGACTGATAATGGTAAAGACAATATAAACTTGGAGGTGCCAGGGATCCCAGTGTGGACATCACGAGTCTGTGAATGAAGCCAAAAGAGATGAGAGCAGAACCAAAAGATTGGAGGGAGTTGGGGGAGCGACCAAGTCCCGTGAGTAGTGGTATTTAAGTTCTTGAATTCTGGAACATGATCCCTGAAATAGGACTAGCATTAACAAATGTTAACTGTTTGTGACTTAGGCAAAATTACTTAACCACTGCTTCTTCATGTATAAAGTAAGGATGATAATAGTACATTCATTTAGTCTTCATTTTGAGCTTTAAATGAGACAACACATGTAAAAAACTTATTTTTTTTTACACAGTGCCTGACACTCAGTGCATGATTAATAAATATTAGCCATTATTAATATAGATATTTTAATACATGGCTTTTGAGTTATGTACATACAGCAATAAATTATCTTTTATGCTTTAGTTGCTTGAGTTAGGTTTCTATCGTTTTCAACCTAAAGAGTCTAGTCTAAATTAATAGAAAGCATAAAGCTCCAGAGTGTACAGGTTTATGGCAGGACAAATTCCCTTCTCTAGGCTGAGGTAGAAAAGGGGAACTGAGTCAATTAACTCTGGACCATCTGGCTATCCTTAGTTGATGGCTATCAGTAATTTTTCTTGAGGTCTATAGACCCCAACTCCTACTTAGGAAAAGAGTTTTCTCATCACCATCCCATTCATATTCACAAAAACCTTCCTTTTTCTATGTTGCCAAT